>NC_042999.1:168497135-168529635 GCF_006345805.1 Octopus sinensis | reverse complement strand
AAGTCTCTCCTTAGATTTGATGACCAGATCTTATGCATGTCATTACAGGCTGACCAGGCCATACCCTTTCTAGTTAGAAAATCTTTTCCAGATGATGATATGTGTGACCCAAGATATTTGTAATCAGAAACCATATTTAAGAGCGCATTGTTGAGAGCATGGATGATGCAATCACTGTTGGACAGGCACTTGTTTATGTACTCAGTTTTGGCCTCATTGAGGTAAAGACCTACACAATTTGAGGCTTGTTCAAGATATATATATATATACACACCTATATATATATATATATACACACATACACACACATGCATACATATAAATCTCCTCATGTATAATATCTGCATACATTCACGCCCATAGATTCATGTATATATATGCACACACACATTACATCTTATAAGTGTCTATCTTGTTTTTGGGTACATAACAGTTTTAATTTAATATTTAATAATTTAATATAATTTAATATACTATTCTCCAAAGATTAAGTTCCATATATTTATTTATTTACTTATTTAAAAATTTTAAAAAGTGGGTTATTTTTTCTATCTATGACAATCCTATTATGTTTGACCTTGATGTTCATATGTAGTGGGTTAATAAATTATGTGATTGGGTATTATCTGGTAGTTGATTATTGATTAAGATGTATTTCTCCATTTTCTTATTTTGTATTATTAATTTGTGGAAAAAACATTTTACCTTTGCCCATATAATACAATAAATGAACTAATTGCATTGCAATTCTTAACATTTATGTATTAACTTTGTTGGGTGCTTTACTGGCAGTATATTGGATATATGTTATCCCATAGTGGGTTGCACTCACAACCCCTATCTCAATTTGTAATATCTATACAAGTGTGTGTATATATATATATATATATATATATTATATACATATAATGCAGGAGTGGCTGTGTGGTAAGTAGCTTGCTAACCAACCACATGGTTCTGGGTTCAGTCCCACTGCGTGGCATCTTGGGCAAGTGTCTTCTGCTATAGCCCCGGGCCGACCAATGCCTTGTGAGTGGATTTGGTAGATGGAAACTGAAAGAAGCCTGTCGTATATATGTATATATATGTGTGGGTTTGTGTGTCTGTGTTTGTCCCCCTAGCATTGCTTGACAACCGATGCTGGTGTGTTTACGTTCCCGTCACTTAGCGGTTCGGCAAAAGAGACCGATAGAATAAGTACTGGGCTTACAAAGAATAAGTCCCGGGGTCGATTTGCTCGACTAAAGGCGGTGCTCCAGCATGGCCGCAGTCAAATGACTGAAACAAGTAAAGTTGCTACAATGCAACAGACTGTTTGGATGCAAAAAAAATATTGCTCTGTATAAGAGATAGTTGAGTCAAAACTGTATATCAACAAAAGTAATTTGAACCAAAAGGGAGCTGATTGGCTGATAAGAACAACTTTTACTATATATGCATTTTTGAGTTTGGCAAAACTGAGCTCCAAGGTTGGTCCCATAGTTTGACAATTCTGTTTGAATTATTTAGCATAAAAAGTCAAGCTACACTTCAATAAATTATTATTACTCATTGGCTGAAATCAGTCTCAGATGTATGTTATGAAAATTGTGCTGCTGATGAATGAAGGCATGATAAGCAACAAATATGTCACAGTGTTCGTATGAATATTTGAAGACTTGTACAAGTGTGTTTTGTATTTTTTCATTTACTTTATTTTGTATTAATGTTTATGTTAAAATTTTTTGTTTGGCATTACTTTCAGATGTATAAAACACTGGATTTGCAAGATTTTGAAAAGACATTCTCAGCATACCAAAGAAAAGGTGGGCAGTTTGAAGATGAAGAGGATAAGAACCAAAATGCCAAGTTGAAAGCAAAAGAATTGTCTGTTGTTGATGGTCGTCGTGCACAGAATTGTACGATTTTACTATCAAAGCTGAAATTAACTAATGATGAATTAGCCACAGCAATTCTGAATATGGATGAACAGGAAGATCTTCCAAAGGATATGCTGGAGCAGGTAAACAAATCTCTGAGTTCTGCTTCTCTTCATTTTAGAATTGAGTGTTGTCTACACAGTTAATCCTTTAATGACTTATGGCAACACAAGCGGCATAATATTAATTGAATAGATGAATTTACTCATTGGATAGAAGTCAAGTATTTTGAAAGATATTATCCTAGATGAGCCAGTTTCTGTTTCCTTATGAACTTAAGGCTGTGAGTGCTTTACTGAAAAATGTAGCCCAATAAATGTTGACAGAACCTTGTGTGAAATGTTAGTAATGCTACCTTCAGTTGCTGATGTCTAACTGATATTTCTATTTCTGCTTGGAAACAAATGATATTAAACTTTTTTTTCTCAGTTTTCCATAAATTTTAATATCTCTTTGTATTATGAGTATTGCATGCATATATATATATATATATATGAAAGAAAGAAAGAATGGAGTTGAATGACGAATTAACAAAATTCCTTTATTCTCACTATGGGCTCCGTGTGGGCAGTCATCTAAAAGTTTTTGTGCATCTTTATGCTGACATAAGTTCCCTGTTTTTCCTGATGAGAAGGCGGCATAATGCACCCCTTATTCCTTCGAAATTAGGAATATGCAGCCTTCGAAACATATGTCGAGAATAAAGGAATTTTGTTAATTCGTCGTTCAACTCCATTTTTTCATTTATTTGTATTTAAAAAAACACACAAATTTCCACACGAAAGCGCGTGATCTCTGCCCTTTGCATGTAGCTTCAACCGTGTTTTTCTGACGTGAATTTGCTACCCGGGTATCGGTTAACCGAATTATCCATAATAAGATAATTCATTCAACTACTCATATATATATATATATATATATATAATATATATATATATATATATATATATTTATGAGTGTGTATGTGTAATGTACATATGTACACACATGCACCATCATTATCATTATGTAACATCTGTTTTCCATGCTGACATGGATTGAATGGTTTCTATGATTAGATGTCATTCCTAATGCCAACCCCTATAGTGTGCACTGGGTGTTTTTGTTTTTTTTGAGGCCACCAAGTATCTTGCAAAACAAAAAAAAAAGCCACCTCAGCTGCGTGGGATTGTACTTGAGAAAAGAGGAAGAAGCTTTATGCCAGGTGTTAAAAGGCAAAACTGCTTCCTTTTGGTGCAAATTAACTTTGTGGATATACAGTTTTGACTCAACTATGTCTTATAGAGAGTATTATAATAGAGGGACAGGCTCCAGTGTCTTGCTATAGAGGAGATACATAAGGTACACCACAATATATAAGGGTGGATGGAAAGTAGCTGGAAAGAAGATAAAAATGATGGTGATGAGTTTGCTGAAGCCTACTTTCAAGGTACGAGAAGGTGAATAGAAGAGTATATAACACACACACATTTGTAAGCAGAACAGTAAAAATATCTGACTTTTCTCAAGTTCAAAATGTGGCATTGTTTTTGTTAGCTGCATTCCAATGATCGGACTTTGAATCTTTGTTAGAAATCAGCTTCTTTCTCAGAGGAAGACTTCAAATAATTAGAATCAGAAGAGAGCTTACACATGCATACATACACACACACACACATAACCACAGCTGGCTGTATGTTTATTACTGCTACTTGTTTTATTGATTTGAGGGAAATGAATGGTTAATGGTTTATATTCTGCCGCTACAGTTACACACTGTCTCTAGGATTGACACGTAGTTTTCATTACCTTTTAATACAATCCTACTTGAGATGACTAAAGATGAAATAGATATCTCATCCCTAAAACCAAACCAGACAAATACTCTCTTTACTCTTTTACTTGTTTCAGTCATTTGACTGCGGCCATGCTGGAGCACCGCCTTTAGTCGAGCAAATCGACCCCAGGACTTATTCTTTGTAAGCCCAGTACTTATTCTATCGGTCACTTTTGCCGAACCGCTAAGTGACGGGGACATAAACACACCAGCATCGGTTGTCAAGCAATGCTAGAGGGACAAACACAGACACACAAACATATACATACACATACATATATATATATACGACAGGCTTCTTTCAGTTTCCGTCTACCAAATCCACTCACAAGGCATTGGTCGGCCCGAGGCTATAGTAGAAGACACTTGCCCAAGATGCCACGCAGTGGGACTGAACCCGGAACCAGGAATAAGCTGTTTAACTAAAATAAAGTCCAGCTCTTAGTTTTCTGTAAATATGTAAGATAACGAATGATTGTCATTGGTTTTATAAAAAAGATTTACTTGTTTTTTAGCTGCTGAAATTTGTCCCCACACCTGAAGAGAGCCAACTATTGTCAGAACACAACCATGAGATAGATCAAATGGCTCGAGCTGACAGATTTCTCTTCGAAATGGGCAAGTAAGTTCCCTGACAAATCAATATTTCTTCACAAATATAAAATATTTAATATTGTTTCACTATCCCTTTTGCTTGCTAATTATGAAATGTTTGACAAGTGTGTGTATATAAGGGGTTGTTTGACATACGCAAGCATAGCATTGCTATAGTAGCCAATCAGCTTTATGTAGCTCAATTATGTTGGTCTGGCCAGGTAAGATGGTTTATTTTATTCTCAGCTTCCCAATGCTTCATTCTGTAAATTAAATGGAAACCTGGCTGTCTTGGATGGCAGATTTCCACAGGTGTGTTTTGATGGAAGAAGCTTTAGTGCAGAGGCATTCATTAACTTGTATGTGTAGTTGCCTGATGGTACTTTCATCAGTATGTTTCTGTTTTTGTCCTTAAGTATGATAGAAGGACAGGAACAGGTGTCTTACTGAAGAAGAGATGCATGGCTATCCCAGTTGGAAAAGCAGAAAAGATGATGAGGAAGATGTGTCAGAGCAAAACCTCATGTTATAGGATGATGAATATTAGAGGAGTGGTCCAAAGGACTGAACAGGGTCAATGAGTAGATTTTCAAGAGTGCCGGTGGCACGTAAAAAACACCATCCGAGCCTCGTCTGGCACCTGTGTCGGTGGCACATAAAAAACAACATCCGAGCATGACCGTTCGCCAGCCTCGTCTGGCACCTGTGTCGGTGGCACATAAAAAACACCATCCGAGCATGGCCGTTTGCCAGCCTCGTCTGGCACCTGTGTCGGTGGCACATAAAAAACACCATCCGAGCATGGCCGTTCGCCAGCCTCGTCTGGCACCTGTGTCGGTGGCACATAAAAAGCACCCACTACACTCACGGAGTGGTTGGCATTAGGAAGGGCATCCAGCTGTAGAAACACTGCCAGATCTGACTGGCCTAGTGCAGCCTTCGGGCTTCCCAGACCCCAGTTGAACCGTCCAACCCACGCTAGCTTGGAAAGTGGACGTTAAATGATGATGATGATGATGAAACAAGAGTTGCAGGTAGATAGAGACGGGGATAAAGGTGAATGCAGTGAAAGGTGAACATGGGTGGAGGTATGGTCAATGGTGATTATCAATTGGTGGGAAAAGAAGGAGTAAGAAATAGGAGGAGGACAAGAAAGTAATAGATGGCAGCACAAATAATGTGAAGGGTGTGGAGGTTGGGATGCAAGAGAATTACACGGTCCCTGGGATGAGGTCAGACATACATAAGGGGAGACAAACATAGGTAGTGAGGGCTGGTGTTGTCAGAATGAACAGATGTACAAGGGGGAAAGGGAAGCTGAAATGTGTATTTAGTGGAAACTAAGGTGTTAATGGGTGATACTGAAAATGCAGGAGATAAAGAAGTGGTTTCAGGGAGGGTTTCAAAAAGATGGGAAGAAATATACAGTTTCACTCTCACATAATTATAGTAATTGCATGAATAGTGCCAAAAAGCATGTCCAATTTTTTATATTATTTATTCTCTCTGTACTTTGAGCAATTCCTTGTCAGAATGTTGAAATATTTTCATAGCTAAAAAGTGTATATGAACGGGAAAGAGAGATATAGAAAGAGTGTGAGTGGGTGAGTGATAGACATATATTGTATCCTATTTTTTTAAAATGTTTTTTAGAAGATTGTAATTTTTTAAATTGTGATGGACCTTCTATAGTAATTCCATTTATAATCCGTATCATGTACAAACCTTTGAGTCACTTCCAACAGTCCAGTACTTTGTCAATTAACAAACTTACCCATCATATAAAATTGATGAAAATGTGTTTATGAACATTTTCAAAGCTACAAATTTCCACTTATCTACTGACCTTTTTGCTTTAAAATAGTGATTTGATGGATGGATTTACTTTGTTTACTTTGATAGGATTGTTCACTATGAACAAAGGGTAAAAGCTTTATATTTCAAGAAGAAGTTCCAAGAGAGAATCTCTGATTGCAAACCTAAAATTGAAGGTAGGTACATCAACAATTTGGATGGCTTATTTGAAAATAACTGTATTTTGTTTTTTCTTTTACGGTTTTTTATTTTTCTTAAATACATAAGCTGAGTAGTTTGAAATGAGCAGGTAAAACTTTTGAATTGGAAAATTAAATAACCTATCAGTTTTGGCCTTTTGTGATTCCTCCTCAAGACTATAATTGTAAATTTTGCTTTTCTGAAATTCTTAATTGGTTTTCAGAAATATTAAATTTCTAAATATCTCATAGAGATATGTACGGTGGTGGAGCGATCGAATGGTTGTATACTGTCAATTTAACGTGACAGTCCTGTAAAGGAATTACACCACCGCTGTTTAGCCCTAGGAAGCATCGACGCCTCCTGATTGCTTTGACGCAAAAAAAAAATGTGTCAAAGCCATCAGGAGGCGTCGATGCTTCCTAGGGTTAAACAGCGGTGGTGTAGTCCCCTACTGTCATGTTAAATTAACAGTATACAACCATTTTAATTGGTTTTATTTTTCCTTATCCTTAGATTTATTGCAGATTTTGTGAGAGACAAAATTTCCGACCAAAGATTGTATCAGCCCTTTGATGCAAGATTTTTGTAACATCTTAATTGTGTTAAATAGGAATTTACTGAAAGGGAAATAAAAGGTTTGCTCCATACTGAGATTGGTCTCATTTTTTGTGAGATCTTGTGTTAAAACAGCAACCTTTGAACTGCATTTTCATCTTGGAAAAGAGATGGAAGTCTGCAGGTTTTAAATCTGGCGAATAGGGCAGGTGCAGAAGCAATACCACGTTTTTTTGGTGAGAGACTCAAGAGTGAGGAGAGCTTGGTGACAGAGTAAGGATTGCCTGCATAGACCCATATGACAGACCAACAGCCTCAGCAATGTCGTTGACTGCCCTCCGACCATCCTCATGTGCAAGCTGAGGAATTTTTTGGGGGAGGGTGGCGCTTATGGCAGGTCTTCTAGATTGCTCATTGTCTTCCAGAAACGTTCTTCCACTTTTGAAGCGCCCGTTCCACTTTAAACATTGCTTACAACCCATTGTTTCATTGTCATAAGCTAGCCGAAGCATGTTCAATGACTCTGCAGCAGACTTCCCAAGTTTAATGCAAAATTTCATGTTAGCTCTTTGTTCCAACTTCCTGTCCATGATGATCACAGACTACAGCAAACAGCGATGTCACTTGGCACTCTGCAGCATAAAGGTTACTGCTAGCTCTCGCTGCACATGCAACCATGTGTTGCCAAATTTTGGCACACTACAGAACTAGTCTGAGCACTTTTTGATACCTCCCCATATACCATAGGACTGTTTAAACAAATCTAACTTGGGTTACCCAAAAATGTTGTATTTCAAAAACAACCAAGTTTATTGATGATTTAGAATTTTCTAATAAATGTTCTTTTACTGGTTTCTTTTATTGGAATATTACCATGCTAGTCTCTACTTTCAAGGGTTTAGCCTAATCATATGAACCCCAGTACTTATTTTTAAGTTTGGTACCTATTTTAGGAATCTTTATTTGTTGAACCATTCATTAATTTATGGAACATAGTATAAAAACATACACCAACTCGTGTGTGTGCAAATACTTCCATGCAGTTTCTGTCAACCAGATCTTGCTCACAAAGCATTGATTAACATAAGACTAGTAGAAAACACTTACCCAAGGTAGCACACAGTAGCACCAAACCAAAACCACTCACTAACCACACTAATGATAATTTAGAAAATGTATCTGTGAAGATACATCAGTGAAGAGCATTTAGTTAATTCTTAAATAAACTTTAAAAAATGAAAAGTGCTTTCAGCTTTTATGCTTTAATCTAATCTTTAAATGTTCTTGCCAATGCTGGGAAAAAAAGAAAAAGAAAACGAAATTTTATAAAAGGTGGCAGAGGAGAATTCTCTTGTTTTTATTTCAGTGACCATGTTGGTATTTTGCCTCTAGTGGAAATAACCTATTATTGTATTAAGTAGTTGCATATTTGTAATATGTATCAGTGTATAAATACATGTACACACACACCATCATCTTATGTCCAGCTTCCATGTTGGCGTGGCTGGATGATTTCTCAATATTTGATGAATCAGAGGACTGCATCATCAGATCTTGTTGAACTGTCCAACCCATATTAGCATGGAAGCTGGACGTTAAATGATGATGAGGAAGATTATCTGTGCAAGCATGTATTTGTAGGATGGCAGATCAAGAAAGAGCTCTCTGTAAAATACAGCAGCTGGCATTCTGGATTTATTCATGCACTAGCAGCATAGCCCGGCATTGCCCGGGTATGTAAGAGCCCCTAGTAGGCAACAACTAATCCCAATCTAGTTCTTTCCCTCTAGGGAACAAAGGCGCATATGTAGGTTGCAGTGTCTTCTCTTCACTCGAATACTTCTATGTATACAATGTTCCTAGCTGTCTCCCGATTGCAAGTTGCGAAAACTACAACAGAAAATGTGTTGCATATGAAAAGCTTAGATTCTCGACCCCATGTCGAATTTATCGATTTTTTTCAGAACTGGGGGAACTTTTCAAAATTTTCACTGCGTTAGTTTTGAATTATGACATTGGGCTATGTGTGTGTCAAGTTTCATCAGAATCGGTTGAAAGCCGTGGTCAGGGTGAGGGTACAACCTGACAGACACACAGACAGACAAACTACCGTTTATATATAGAGAGATGAAACTTGGTCTGCTCATCTGAGCTGTCTGAGCAGCAGATTGATTTCAATTCTTAGGATGTTGGCTTACTGACAGACGTCGTTATTGGTGAGTGCTCCTTCTCTGAGATATCCATGATGCAGTGAAGGCATCTTTGGTGAAAGCATTCCAGCAGCTTAATCTGCTCCCTGTCCAACACCCTAGTTTCTGATCCATTGAGGAGAATAGTGATGCCAACCGCCTCATAGACTTTGATTTTGGTGGATAGGTGCAGTGCCTAGATCTGCCACTCATGCTTCTGCATATATACACTTCTGTATTTATACACAGTTACTTAATAGATTGTAATCACTGGAGGCAAAATACCAACATGGCCACCAAACTACAATGAGGGGCATTCTGTTCTACCTATAAAACTTGTATGAGTGAACTCAGACACTTCCAACAAATAATCTCTATTAACCTTTTTGTTAACACTTCTTTTGTAAAATGCTACCCTTGCTTCAGTTAATTCTTAAAATAATGAAGAATTTAGTAAAATAGTTTTGTCATTATTAAGTTGATGTTTGGAAGATAAATTGACATGAAATTTTGATGACAGATTTTAATTTAGATCTCTTTGAAAACAAGGTTTGTATCACACAACTAAATGCAACTTTTGGCAGTTTGATATCAAATGGGTTTAAGTGCCAGAGCATTTATTTAAGAATTTTAAAAATCGCTGACCAATTATCTACAAAGCAATCCATAATTAAATGAAAGAGTTGTAACAGTTTCACTGGAAACAAATAATGTATACAAACACTTCTATTATAATTAGAAAGTATTTTATGTCATCCAATGTATACAATTAGAAAGTATTTTATGTCATCCAAGCATCAACAAACTTCAACAGAAAACTTGTATTTTCTCCAGATGTTTTCTAAAAACAAAGAAAATACGTGTCTTAATTTTTTTTCTCTCTTTCTCGCTAGGCGTTATGGAAGCATCAAAAGAAGTTTTCAGAAGCAAGAAATTAAAGAAACTACTTGAAATTGTCCTAGCTTTTGGTAATTACATGAACCGAGGTCAACGAGGGAATGCCAGTGGTTTCAAACTAATCAGCTTAAACAAGATTATTGACACCAAATCCAGCATTAACAAAAACGTTACCTTATTACACTATCTTCTTGAGACTTTTGAGAAAAAAGTAAGTATATATATGTATATATATCTTGACAGAATTTGTCTGGTTGCTTTATCAGAGGCAGACAGGAATCATCCCAGCCGAATAGGCCTCCTTAAATTGAACAGAGATTTCCCACTCCTGATGGATGACTCCTTTATATCACTCAGGCAACAACCCTCTGGCCCACCCTGTCCTCCAGAGTTTTCTCCATTCAATAGATGAGGGGTCCTGATAGCTTTGCCCCAGTCACTTCATACAGTTGAGGTACTTCTCCAGGGAAAAGAATTTTAGGGGTTTGTACAAGAGGTTGTGGCTGGTATGTTTTACAAGGCTGGAGTGCAAATCCTATCTCAACTTTAGTCACCTTTTACAAGACACAGAAGAGACATTGGGTCTATTCTTTGGCATTCTGGTCCTTACACAGCACAATGATTCAGAAATTGAGATGCATCCTGTTACTTGTATGATTTGGGAATGCCAGCTCAGACTGGTTGGCCATGTTGCTCAATTTTCCTGGTTAGATCTTGATTACCATGTTCTCTTCACTGAGGACCCAGCTAAGTTGACAGCTTGTGTTGGTCAACCGCATGCTACATGGTCACAGTAGTTGAGGAGACATCTCATGGAGATGGGAATTGAGTGGCACTCTGCTCAGTGGGTTGCCCAGGAGGAACTGGGAATCTACCGACAAATGGTAAATGCAGCAACACACTGCAACAGCCTCCTCACCTCACCTGACCTTGTTGCTTCATAGCTGCTACATCACTCTCTCTTTAGTTATATATTGAATCCTCTTCTGTACTGCTCTACACTTTTACCCTTCCTTTTCTTCATCTTTATATGGTTTTATTCTCTCTTTTAACTTCTACATAATTATTGGGTTGTCCGGAAAATTCGTGCCGAGTTATAGTAGCTTACCTTTCGACTTATTTTAGAACATGGTTGAGTCTATAAAATAGGATTTGACTACACCTCCATTTAGAGCACAGTTTAAGCTATCTTTTCGTGGAAGAAGGTTTATGTTCCTATAGTTGGTTGGCATCCTTTCTGTCTCGGGAGACAATGGAGTTGCGCATAAAGTAGTCTAGTCCGGCTTTTATATTTCATGTCCTGATACATTTCCTGCTGTGGCTGTGTAGTCCTATCCTAGACAAACACTCCCTCTGGCAGGTACCGCAAATGTAGCGAAGACTGTTCCTGGCTGGTTGTAATGCCATAGTCTCTTGTTCCTATAACCTGTGTTAATTCTGTAACCCTTTAAAATGAAAGATAAGAAAGTTCATTTTTGGCACTTGATGCTTTTCTTTTTCTGTAAATGCCTCGCAAGCAATCAAAGAAATATGCGCAGTTTACAGTGACGTTTCTTTACCCAAAAGTGATTCGCTAGGTTCTGAGCTGGAGATTGTAGCCTTATTGATAAAGAGCGATCAGACTAGCCATCCACTACAGATGATGACCAATCAAGTCATTTATTGAGAATAACCCACATTGCAAAACCCGAGAATTGGCAGAAAGCCTCAACCTATCAAAATCCGTCGTTCATGAGCACCTCATAAAGCTTGGGTACCCAAATGGCTACGATGTTTGGGTACCACATGAGTTGAGTGAGAAGAACCTTTTGGATCGCATTTCCATCTGTGATTCGCTTTATAAACGGAATGAAAATGCGCCTTTTTTAAAGCAAATTGTGACAGGTGATGAGAAATGGATTATCTACCGAAATGTTCAGAGAAAGCGATCCTGGAGTAAGCGACATGAGCCACCTCAAAAGTGGGTTTCAACCTTAAAAATCTTGCTTTGTGTCTGGTGGGATTGGAAAGGAATTCTGTACTTCTCCCAAGTAACCAGACAATTAATTCTGAGAAATACTGCACACAACTGGACAAGTTAAAAGCAGCAATTCAAGAGAAATGTCCAGAATTGGCCAACAGGAAGAGTGTTGTTTCCCAACATGATATTGCAAAACCGCACGTTTCTTTGGGAACCAGACAAAAATTGCTGCAGCTTGGCTGGGATGTGTTTCCCCACCCTCCATATTCACCAGATATTGCTCCTTCGGATTTCCACTTATTCAGGTCTCTGCAGAATAGTCTTAATGGTAAAAATTTCAATTCCTTGGATGATGTAAAAAGATACCTTGTTGAATTCTTTGCCATGAAACCACCTCAATTCTGGGAAGAGGGTATTTTCAAGTTAAAGGAAAGATGGAGACGGATTGTGCAACAAAATGGTTTATATTTGGTTGATTAAAAATGTAATGGCAAGTATTTATTGACCTTTTTCTTTCCTTTAAAAATCAGCACGAACTTTCTGGACAATCCGATACATTCATCTTTTGTACTTATCCTACATTTCACCTTTCTTGTAGTTGCCCTCATTTTTCATCTCACTTTTCCGAAGTTGTTCTCATTCCTCATCTCACCACTTGATAGTTCTTTCAGCCCTCACTTTACACATCCACAGTTAAACTCAGCTTTCTACTGTCAGGTCCATGTTCCTTTTTATTTGACTTTCTGCTTTTCCTTAACCTTCATTATGGCAGTACTCTCACCTGTCCACTTCAGTAATATTATCACTTAATAACCAAAGTGATATATGTAAAATGATTCTGTTACAACTTTTGAGGACCTCCAAGCAATTCTTAAGTTTCCAGTGCATTCTAGAGGGACAAAATAATCCTTTTCTTTTTATTCTGATATTACTTATTCTGCTGCTAATGAGAAAAAAAGAGATAGAATTTCTGAATAATGTGTTACAAAGTGGTCATCTTTCAAATGAAGACAACATGTTACTTGCCATAATATTGCAGCTATTCAAAATCATGAAGTCTCTGAGTTGCTGTTGTACTCACAAAGTATTCCTGTAGCAAATCTATGTAGCTTTTCAATATCACACATATTTCAACAATTAACTGAATGAAAACAATACAGTATTTAGTTCAGACTTTGCTTACATCCTTTTAGTCCTAATTTTTTTCAAAATTGGGCTATGTGTAATTAAAATAAATCAATATTTTAATATTATTCTTAACAGTTTCCAGAAATTACCAATCTTGAAGAAGATTTAAGCCATGTTAAGATTGCTTCCAAAGTCAAGTAAGTCATCATTGATTATTTGCAGTAATTCATTAATTAAAGCATCTTAAGTATTATCACTACTTTATGCTTCTTGTTTTAAGGCAACCATTGCTAACATCCTGCTTTAGAAATTAATTGAAATACATGCAGAAAGAAAAACATTAATTTTTAATCTTTACAAAAAACATCAGTCAATGACAATTTCAACTCCTGAAACATTTCATTGGTAATTTAAAGAAAGTTTACTTTAAGTAAATTGTCTACTTTTATGGAATTATATTCTTTTCTTACAAATATAGCTTAATAGTGAAAAATTTTGAAAGAAATTCTTTCAACAGAATTCTGTAGATGGGTAACTCAATAATGCAAAAAGCACCTTTAACAGGCAAAATATGGAGAGAAATAGTAAGATTAACCTTAAGACAAGAAAAGACAATAATGCAATTTCTTCATTTGAGTTACAATAAATCAACAGTTGAGTTCTGTGCAGGAGAATGTTGTTAGATGTCATAAAGCAGTAAGTGTACTAAGCAGAGATTGACTATGAAAGACATTGGATGAAATCCTAAAATCAAACTTTAGATGGTTAGATGTGAAATTAATGATATAATATGGATACTGAAAAATAAACAAGCACAAATCTTTCCATCTTACACCAACTTGAAAATAAACATCATACTGCAATAAATTAAGACATATATTTTGAGCTAGTCCCTTTTGTTTTATATTTTCTTGACTTATAATCAATTTTACTTTTCATGATATTTTTGTGTTGTAGGTAAACATTTTTAAACTTAATTTTAATGATCTTAAATGCCTTGTGTAATTTTCAGTTTTATTGAACTTGAGAAAGATTTGGCATTCATCAGAAAAGGCCTTAGTGACATTGAAAAGGTAAGCAGTTTGTGTAACTAATATAAACAATAAAAAGTGAACATGAGACTTCTCGACTGCTGAATTTCCTAATTTATGTGGCTTTTTTTTAATACCAGAAAGCAGTCTATGTAATTGAAAGCACATCTTTACTGTTCACATTTCCTACAATCAACTGTAGCTAACATCAAATAAAAAAAAAAAAGGGAAATAAAAAAAAAGAAAAACACACCCCATGGCAGTTCAGTCCCTTATGGTTTTAGTAATGTATTGTGAAACCAGCTAATAAATGAGTTTCCCTACAAGTTATGCATCCAAAATTCAGTGTTTTGTCACTTTTGTCCTTAATTCTTGTAAGATTCCAGTGTGGAATGTTACCTCTCAGGCTTGTCATGAGGAGGCTTGTGTTTTCTACTCTGAACTATTTTGACTATGGGGCACATACAATAATAATTATTAAACCAATATATGCACCTAAAATGGCACTTGATCAAAATGACAGTATGTGTTATAATGCATATAAAATTGTAGACTAGCAGTAGCTGCAAGATCCCGTCTCTTAAAGAGAGCTGAGTAAAAAAAAATAGAGAGTTCACTCAGAACAGGGGCAGCAGATCATCAGACTCAGCACTTCATCCTCATTTGACATTCTGAGCTAAGTTGAAATATATTTGCTCAGATATAGAAATCTGTAGACAAATCCTGACTTGTGCAATAACCAGCTAAACAAGAAATAAACCAATATTTGCACTTGCAGCAACACTAGATCAAAATAACAATGCATATATACAAATGTGGAATGACAACTGTTCTGTCCCAACTCACTGAAACCTATGTATTTTCTTCACAGATCTAATCTGAATATTTATTTGATTTAATTTTGCAGGAATTAGACTTCTTGAGGTCACATAACACAGACAGCAGGGATAAATTCATTTCAGTAATGACAGATTTTATAACAGTAGCTGCCTACAATTTTTCTGAACTAGAAGAGTCCTATGCAGAAATGAAGCAAAAAGTAAGTATCTCAGACCAAATCTCTTTTAATAAGATTGTAATATTAATGAATTTTGCAGTTTGAATAAATTTGTTTACTGCAAGATGCAAGTTCTGAAGCAATTCTTTAGAGAAATTTGTTATTCTGGATAACACCAAGCAAATATATTTATTCAAACTTGTAAAGTTTATTGAATGATATTTGATGCAGACCACTAGTTTCCTTGGACTTTTTACTGGCTATATAATATTGATATCTTACTCTCTGTGAAGAAGAGAAATTAGGATGGCTGATATTCATGATATTTTGTGTATAGGAAGTGTACTGGCCTTGACTGAAAATGTTATCAACAAATCTGGGCACCAACTTCATGCTCGACACAACTAATAAAATTCTAACATTAATATCAATTAATTAATTAAGATAGTTCTGTATTTCAGTGTTCTGAGCTTAAATCTCTAAGTGTAAGTATAGTTTTCAAAAATTCAAACTCATGTATAGTGCCAATAATAGTTATGTCTAGTCCAAAGTAATAAATGTTTCTATAAATATGAAATGATTAAATGTGCTTAACTCTCTTTGAACAGTATGAGAGAGCTTTGAAATCTTTCTGCGAAGACCCCAATCAACAACCTGATGAATTTTTCTCAGTACTTGATACATTCTTGGTATCATTTGCTGAAGCAAAGCATGATAATGATAAACAAAAGCTGAAGAAGGTTGAGGAAGAAAAACGGGCCAAACTGGAGCAGGTCAGTATTCTTCAGTTCTGTTGAATTCAACAAAAATTTAATTTAATCCAGAAAAGAAAATAGTGTTAGCAAGACCTGAACTATGGTCTCCCTCTTGCCACATGTGCTTTCTATTGTCCACACAGAGTACTTTTTTTATCCAGCAGGTGTCAGTTATTTAACCCTTTAGCATTTAAACCGGCCGTATCCGGCCAAAAGTATTCTGCCTGTTTTATGTTCAAACTGGCCAGATCTTGTCTCTCGCACCAACCCTACAATATCGTTTTAAAAATTAACTGCTACCTCATCAAAATCTCATAGCTCCAAGATAATGCCTGATTAGTTCGAGGTAATGTGGATAAAAAAGGATTAATTTTGGCAGAATAATGCGAACACTAAAGGGTTAAATTACATATGCTTCTTTGAGAACACAGGAACATATGTGTGCCATGAAACAATAACATTAATACATTCATATAAATTTACAAAATATTATCATCTTACAGTTATTTAACGTTGGTGGTTCCCTTAAGCCTAATATGTTATAGATCTCACTAAATAAGTCATTTCATTCTCATGTGTATTCATTATTTTTATGAAGTATATTCTTTGACTTTAGTTGATTACAATATTGGAATATCGTCAATGTTTTTTTTGTTTGTTTCTTTTTTTATATATTTATTTTAGTCAAAGAAAGAAAAAGACAAACAAAGACTGTTGAGGAAACAAGAGTCTCTTTCAAGCAATTGCTCTACGGATAAATTAACGAATGGAGTAACAGAGAACAATGAAAAAGGTTTGCCTCCTCTACATCTTCTCATTAATTATCTCTACCAGCTTGCATAGCATACAGATCAGACTACATGCACATGTGGCATATGATGAATTAGAAAATATTTATTTATGAGGAAGCCAAATGTTAAAAGGAAACTATTCTCTACAGCTTCTGCAAAATGAAAACTGCCTTTCCTGTTTCCATTCAATATCAATAGGTAATTCAAATAACATTAGTCAAGTACCAAAGTTAGAAATCACCATTAAATGAGATTGTAAAATTATTTAAAATATACTTTGTGGTACCAGTGCCGGTGGCACACAAGAAAACCATCCGAACGTGGCCGTAGCCAGTACCGCATCAACTGGCCTCCTTGCTGTGGGCACGTAACAAACACCATCCGATCGTGGCCATTCGCCAGCCTCATCTGGCACCTGTGTCGGTGGCACATAAAAACACCATCCGAGCGTGGCCGTCTGCCAGCTTTGTCTGGCACCTGTGTCGGTGACACATAAAATCACCCACTACACTCTCGGAGTGGTTGGCGTTAGGAAGGGCATCGAGCTGTAGAAACATTGCCAGATCTGACTGGCCTGGTGCAGCCTTCGGGCTCCCCAGACCCCAGTTGAACCGTCCAACCCATGCTAGCATGGAAAGCGGACGTTAAATGATGATGATGATACTGTAAAGAAATCTTATAAAGATCTATATCAGTGTGTGTTTTAATTTTTGGAAATATTTCAAGTTTGTTCAAAGATTTTCAATGGTTAAGTGAGTAACAATTTAACAGAAATGTTAGCACATAAGTTGTTTTAACAAATTTGACGTTCATCCTAATATACCCACTCAACCATGAAGAGTGGAGGGGCATTCTAAGCCATATAGGTAAACTCTGATCTAGTAAATCTATAATTAAAAGCATTCGAGCATTGGTCATCTGGTCATTTATTCAATTTATCTTTTCTTTTGTAAGTTAGTATTGTATGGTGTAAAGTAGATTTGGCCTTTTTATTAGCATCTAATGAGCCTGTAAAACTTTAACTTAGGGGCATGAGATTAATAGCTGTCTGGATATTCCTCAACCATTTTTGTTTGATAATTCATTCAAAATATTTTCTGTAATAATTTACTTACAGGCGCAGGAGTGGCTGTGTGGTAAGTGGCTTGCTTACCAACCACATGGTTCCGGGTTCAGTCCCACTGTGTGGCATCTTGGGCAAGTGTCTTCTGCTATAGCCCCGGGCCGACCAATGCCTTGTGAGTGGATTTGGTAGACGGAAACTGAAAGAAGCCTGTCGTATATATATATATATATATATATGTGTTTGTGTGTCTGTGTTTGTCCCCCCTAGCATTGCTTGACAACCGATGCTGGTGTGTTTAGGTCCCCGTCACTTAGCAGTTCGGCAAAAAAGAGACCGATAGAATAAGTACTGGGCTTTCAAAGAATAAGTCCCGGGGTTGATTTGCTCGACTAAAGGCGGTGCTCCAGCATGGCCGCAGTCAAATGACTGAAACAAGTAAAAGAGTAAAGAGTTACAATTTCAGTGGTATATGCTTCCCAGTGAACTTACCTTGCCTGGCAAAAAACAGATGTTTGGCTCATGTAAGTTAATCCATAATCAATCGAGAGCAGTTTAATAGGTTTCTGCTGTTTAAACATAGCATGCTTCCAAACTAATCAGTTGTAACAAGCTGTGTTTATAGAGTATGTTCAAAGTGCTGCTACAGCCATCACCTCCAATCTAGAATAACATAAATTGGCCAGTTAGCTTATTAGATGTATAGTAATGACTAGCTGTATCGCCTGGCGTTGCTCGGGTTTGTAAAGGAAATAACTATATAAGCATTTTTAGAGAGTTATAGCCATAAAATAGCAAAAAATGCATTAAAAATGGGAAAAAAATTATGGTAAATTTTTTTTTAAATCGTTGACTCATCGTAGACATTTGTAGAGAGTTACTTCCCTTATATAATAGCAAAAAATGCATCAAAATGGAAAAAAATAATGGTAAATTATTTTTAAAATCGTAGACTCATCGTAGGGCTCGATATGAATCACGACAATAAGATACCCGGTTTTGGTTAAACTGCACCGCAAAATGTGGGAGTAGTTAGGAATCTAAATCATAGGAGACACACAACTTCACTTTTATATATAAAGATATACTAAAATTACAATAATCTAAGTCTGTTATGACTTCCTCTCCTAAAAACAAAATGCTAAACTTCTGGAATGCAATTCATATATTTTATGGTACAGTATAACATTGAAAATAAAAACATTGTTAATACACCAGTGATTTATTAATTTCAGTTATATTTTATTTATTTTTTTTAGGAGAATTTGATGACTTGATATCAGCTCTTAGGACTGGAGATGTATTTGGTGAAGACATGGCTAAAATGAAGCGAATCCGGCGACGTGCTACTGCACAAACTGACACTTCCCGGGAACGAATTAGAAATATCCAGTCTTAAATATTTTTTATAAAAGCAGAATTGTTCTTGTCCCCACCTTGAGGCAGCACTGCCAGTTTCTTCATCTTTATTTAATATCTAAGAAAACTAAATGAGTGTTACCTTGTTCAGTCCTTTAATTCATTGCAAAATTCTCTAATGTGTCACATCTACAATTCCTTCATGGACCAAAATCTACAATGAGACTTGCTGATTATTGATAATGAACTATTACATTACAAATCATTCTGAAATAGCTGGAAACACTTGTAGATCTGTTATGTGTTTGTTTGTTTCTCAAAGTTTATATTGATTTTTGTCCTCTGTGTTTTCTTCCTTGTTGTTCCTAATAATATTGACCTTCCCTTTCTACCTTCAGATTGAGGAACTGAGACTTCTATTATTTTGATAGAAATTTAAGAATAATTTGTTGCTTAGACTTATTGGAAACGCCTGCTTTTTATTGGTTTTTCATGTATGGGTGATTTTTGTAGTAGCAAATATTACAGAAAATACTACGAAAATGACTAAAAGTAAAGAATTTGAGAGAAAGAGAAAAGTTGAGAGTATGAATAAAGAAGCATGTATAAAGAGGAAATCATCCAAAAATTTGATTAAATGTGAAATATCTGCAAGAAATTTTGATAGAAGTTTAAAGACACTAATTAAATTAGATAAAAAAAGTTAGCTGAATTTTAAAAAAGGGAAAAATATTAAGTAATATTAACTATATTAACTTTATAACATACCTTCAATTTCACTCCATTTCTTGTTTTGAAGTAAGATTTACTTGTCTTACGAAAAATAAATTATTTTAAACAACACCAACTGAACGACAGAAGCTCAAATCAATATCAGCTGAATCAAAAGTCAAATTATATGCTTACTTTGATATTCCATATGGTAGTTGGAACTCCATATGAAAGTATTACCCCTGCATTCATAAACAATTCAGTTTTATCAGTTGTCTGGAGAGCCAAAACTCCAATGTGCACTTTTTTTGTTTTGTTAGTTTTTAATTGAGTTGCTGGTGAGACTTAACACATCTAAACTAACATATTGACCTAAATCTCTGATCTTTTCTTTTTCATCAGTATCTTGAGAAAAGATACACTGATAAACAATTCATTCAGAATATAAATGAATATGTAGAGTAATTATCTTTTCTGTTTTTAATCCAACACAAACACACACATTTTTGTTCTGTCATCCTCTCTCTTCTATTTATATTTCCTCTGTAAATACAGGATATTTAAATGAATGTTGTGAAAGCTTAGAAACAAAATTATTATGTTTTATTCACTTATGGTTTTTCAACAATTTTTAACCACAGTTATATATATCAGTTGTGTGTGTGTGTGTGTGTGTGTGTAAAGATTTGATAAAACAAATTGCAGAAATAGAATTCAATGTGTGTGTGTGTGTGTATTTTCTCATGTTTTGTTTTGCCTCTCCAATAATACTCTAAATAGTTTAAAAGTAACATTTCTTTTTAATCCAAATTTATATTCAGAAAGATACCAAGAAAAATACATGAGAACTTATTATATATGATAAAATTTAATAAATGTTATTTAAAATATCAACTCGTGTCATGTGAGAAATTTCCCCACCACACATTTGCTTTTTATATGAGTCATTTCATGTAAAACAGTAAAATTCATTAACTCATTTATTCCATTTATGATAAAAATATCAGCAATGATTCATATTTTGCATATTTTCAATATGAATATACAAATACAATCTTTTTTCTCTCTTTAATTGCCATTGAAGAATCATTTCTCTTTTTAGTTCATTAATTACTCTTTAATTTTGGGCATAGCAAATTTTAGTTACCTTCATTTCAATTTTACAGATTTTCACTGAGTTTTCTTTGTCTATCCTTTTGTTTGTTTGTGTGTATGTGTTTTCTTTTGATTATAAGTGTAAAGTAGATTAAAAATTCTACACAGTTTACTTTCATGTTATTCAAGTTCTTAGGCAGCCATAGATAGCATAGGTTTATAGAATTTCTAGTGAGCCACTTTATCATTGAATCAATGTTCAGCTGTAACCATTCTGTGTTTAATATAGGATAGACACACATTTCTTACTTCAATAGTTTTAGAGAAATTTTTCAGAGAGACTTGGTTTCTATTTGAGCAGATTAAGTAAAGTAGAAATTCTTTCTGTTTGCTCCTAAATCAAGTGCTTTTTAAATTTTACTTGCTATCTTAAATAGAAATTCTGAGAACAAGATCTTTTATTTTAAACATTATGAAAAAAAAATTATATTTTGAAATTGGATGAAAAATTTATAGTGAAGTATTTCTTTTTAATATTTGTATGTAATCATTACCTTCTTGTCAAGTAATAGCTGTGTATTCATAATTAAGAGAGGAAGCAGATGGACAGATAAATAAAAGACAGTTATACCAGCTGGAGAGAGAGAGAGAGGGCCAATAGTTTATTTTTCATTGCTAGTACTATGCAATTTTTATGTCTAACACAGCACCACTTACCAAATCCACCTAGCTATAAATTCTTTTCTACTCTGGGCACAAGGCCCGAAATTTTGGGGGAAGGGGCCAGTTGATAAGATCGACCCCAGTATGCAACTGGTACTTAATTTATTGACCCCGAAAGGATGAACGGCAAAGTCGACCTCAGAGGAATTTGAACTCAGAACGTAAAGACAGACAAAATACCACTAAGCATTTTGCCCGGCATGCTAACGTTTCTGCCAGCTCACTACCTTTACCTAGCTATTAATTGTTTCCAAAAATTGTAAGCAATACAAACAGTAGGTACAGTGTATTATTAACAAATGTTTCATTAACTACATGGCTAGTTAGATGGGAAATATAACAGGAACCCACTCTAGTATATTTTTTCCCACCAATGTCTCGGTGGAAAGTCTTTTTATTTATTTATTCATAATTATAATAAATTGTTCCTGATACTGTCTGGTGTACTTATATTAATTGGTTAATACTAATAATAACAGACCTCATCCAATATTAGGTTGCTGTCTGTAACATGAAAATTTATTAGGAATGGTACCTTTTGATATTGAGCACTTATTATTTCCCATCTAGTCTCTCTAATTGGGCTACTCTGTTTTCACAGAAGAAATCATGATCTGCAGAATTGGTTGAGCTTCTTAGTCTTCATATTACTACTGACATTATTTGCATTAATTAGTTAAAACTAATAACAACAAACTTTAGTTAAAATCAGATTATTAGAAATGACATATTCCAGCTCCAAAAATATAATCAATTCTTGTTAAATAATGAATGAGAAAAAAGTTATTTCTCATGGAATTTGGTAGAATCAGTCATCCAACCAAAAGTTAATGAAGCTAAATTTATCTGGATTTGAGAAATTTTGATGACAAATCTAATTTTAATAGCTTTGAACACTAGATTTAAATTAATAAATATTCATTAACCCACTTAATAGAGTTTTGGACTAAATAAATACATTACATTGTTTTAATTTGCCATTCTTGGTTTCAAGTTCTAACCATTTTGAGAACCTTCTAAAAGACATACAATCAATTATAACATTTCTTTTAATAATCTTATTTGAAAATTACACACTAATGATGTACAATCATAGATAGGTTATAAGGGGAACAACTCAGTAGTTTCAATGACTACATTTACAAGTAACGACTGTACATAAATATCAAGATTACTTATTAATTATTAATTGCTTTTTTAAATACTTTTTTGATTTCTTTATTTTCGATTGAACTAACAGCCAACTCACTCGTATGCACACACACACACACACACACACACACACACACACACACACACACACACACACACACACACGCACATGCATGCACTCACACACGCACATATTATTTCGCAACAAATAAGTAATCTTGATATTTATGTACAGTCGTTACTTGTAAATGTAATCATTGAAACTACTGAGTTGTTCCCCTTATAACCTATCTATTTCTGAATGCTGAAATATTTTTAAAAATCACTCTTTTTGCTATAACAACCACATCTTTATAGCTTGCGAATTTTAACCATCGCGGGTCACATCCTCACCAAGCATTTAGTATCCCTGCCAATTTTCAGCTCAATCCTAGCATGTCTAGTGCCATTGAATCCTTACCAAAGCCAAAGTGTGCAAGTTTTTTTCCTCTTTTATATAGGTAGATAATGCTATGATAACGAAATACATGAAATAAGGAAAGAATTCATTGGCGTTTCTTATTTTCACTTTCTTTATCCAGATTCATGATTAGAACCAGATTCAAATTATCTCAAAAATTGGAAAAACCATGGAGGAGACAAAAGTAAAATGAGGAGCTCTTCATTTTAACTAAACATCACTTGGAATAAAGTTGAGAAACTACTGTTTTCATGACAATTAGTACAATTAAAAATAATCTCTAATTGGTAAATATTTACAAAATAGTGGAAGATATTTACAAGACTGTTCAAACAACTTACACAGAAATATGAATATGTGTGCTAATCATTATTAGAACATTATTACATCACTGAAAGCTTTATACTTAATGGAATATGTAATTTGTTAATTTTAAAATGACATATTCCAAATACAAGTAAAACTTAAATGAAGTGAAATGGCGCAGCTGGGAATAAGAACTAGATGAAAGCTCAATTCATTAGAAGCTATCACACTGCAGAACATGAATAAAAGATGTAAAATTACAACTAAATTTTTTTGCCTTAAAAAAAGGAAAATGGGGGATTCTCACAATGTCAATCACTTAAGAGGGTTTTCTTTTCTTTTGGTAAATATTTTCAGCTAAAAATCTGGTATAAACTGTCATTACTCTTTGAATTACCTGCTCAATTTTTTTTTATTTACTACTAGTTAGAAATAGCCAAACCAAAGCAAAATATATGGAGTAATTATTAAAATATTTTCTTTTGAAAGGCCCTTTAAAGCTCACATTAGTAGACTTTTTGTGTTTTATTTTCTCATTCTATTGCATTCTTTATATATATATATATATATATATATATATATATATATATATATATATATATATATATATTGTGTAATGAT
Organism: Octopus sinensis; assembly: GCF_006345805.1. NCBI lineage: Eukaryota > Metazoa > Mollusca > Cephalopoda > Octopoda > Octopodidae > Octopus > Octopus sinensis. Next base: position 168,505,515 of record NC_042999.1, on the reverse strand, counting down.
GTGAATAGGCAGGTGAGCTCTTAAGAAATTGATGTTTCTTTTGAGTTTCTGCTGATTAATTATTAGAAAGAAAAAGTGGGTATGGACATAGACATTTTGAGGAAGTAGAATTAGGTATAGTTTACAATGTTGTTTGAGATATACTGTAAGGTTACACAGTGTTTTAATATTTCTAATACAACTAAATATTTATTATGTTGAATTATTGCTAAACAAATTCAGTCTTCACTAGAACAAGATAAGCTTTCTCCTAAAATGAAATTGCAGTGTTTCTTATAGATTGCTGGTGCATTGAGTTATTTGTGATATTATTGAACAAAACTGATTATATTGATGCTTTTAATGCCAGTCAACATTATATTGGTTATTTTTTTTACATTGATTTCAACTGAAAATTTCAAATTGACAAAACAAATTAAATTAAACCAAATCAAAATAAACTGTTGAATTGAAATCTAATAATAGGTGTAATATTTTTATTAATTTCTATTTCAGTTTTAAAATTTTAGAGGGTTTTTTTAACATCTCACTATCTGAAGAAAAACAACAATTGATAGTATACTTTTTCTGGATCTTTTGATCCTTGAGGTTATTTGGTTAGTTTATAGAGCAGAAGTATACTCCTACTTGGCCAATGAGATGCAATTCAGATTCTTATATGTAATTGTTTTCCTTTCACTTACATCACTAATATCTTTCAGAAAACCATTATCTCATTTTCCTTCCCTTTAAACTTGAGACAAGTTATTGTAAGAAATTAATAATTTAATTTATTTACTCTAACTTTAAACTTTGCCTATAGTATTGTCTGGCATTTCACAAAAAATTATCTAATTGTGCAACAATACCCATTACATCAGTAATATTTTAATTTATCATTAAAATTTTCTCATTTGGTCATTTTTAAACCAAACTTTTCAGTTGTGCCTTCTAATTTATTTAACATTTTTCAAATGGCCTACAATTTCAGTTCAAAGGGTTATATATTCTTTGAAGTTGAGGATTTTAACTGTTATTTCTACTAAACAGTAAAATTATATCCTAAGTACAGAGAGAACAGACCATAAAATTTTAATAATGCCCTTCATCAAAAACTCAATGAGATATAATCTTTTCTAGGTATTTAATTTTATTAATTTAGTTGCTTCTTGGGATTTAATTGGTAACATTTATCAAAACATAACTGTTGTAATTTTTGTTGTTTATATAAAATATATTATGTGCAGTACAAGAATTTAAAACAAAACAAACATTGTCAAATGTTTCTATTAACTGGTATTTTCTCTTAACTCTGTGGTAATACAAAGCCTGTCTGATAATAGTTTTCCTTCTTATTAATGGACTTAATATTTACACCATAGTAAAAGTAGTTATTCTATTAACAGGAAAAAAATGTATAAGAAAACTTACTTGTAAATAAAAACAGAAAATTGTATTTTTTCTGTCTTCTGTAAATACCAGATTGTTATTGCAAGTGTTCCGCATTGAATTACATATAAAATTAGTTTCACATATTGAAAAAAGAAGTATATCACTTCTTCACATTAATCTATTCTTTTGTCAGCCTTGGAGAAAATAAAATTCACTTGTAGTTTGTTCTTGTTTCGAGAAACAAGAGATAATGCTCAACAATGTCTCACTGCCATATATGTTGACTTAAGACCATTTTCATCAAACAAAACCCTGCATTTTAAAAAATAGTATTATATTTTTCAGAAAATATCTTATGGTGTCTATTGAGTTCTCTAAATTGGCTTATATGGATGGGTCTCTAATCCAAGCAATTTTTGTTGTTATAATTGTATAGACATCCCATAAATTTCTGCATCACCAACAGACTGTTCACACACATAAGCCACCGGCTTATTAACAAGGTTTGGTGTGACACCCTCCTGACACTATGCAGGGAAATTGAGTAGTTGTCAAATATAAATAGTTATATATAGAACAATACTGGGGATTTTTTCTCGTTAAGTTAATCACTGGACATGCAATGAGGCTCCTAAAAATAAAAATGCCGATATTTAACTTCAAAACATTTGTTTTAGTTAGGAACTCTGTTGTCCTATATCTTCACTTATATATGTCACAAGATACAGTTATTCAGCCACCATCACCAACATACATATATATACAACTGATGGGCTTCCACACAATTTCTGTCTATCAAATTTCACTCACAAAGCTTGGCCAGTCTGAGCCTAATACACTTAACACAATCCATGCAGTGAGATGAAGCCTAGACCCATGTGGTTTCTCAGCCAATTTGATAACTATTTTATTTTATAAGTGGGTTGGATTTTTTTGGAATTTTTTTTTCCAATTAGATAATATTTATGTGAAATAATAAAATAATTTACAAAGAAACTGTTATTTTGTTATATGTAATTTTTTTCATTTTCTCAGCCATTCTTATACATAACTGAAAAATCAATGTAACTTTAAGCAAACAAAACCTTCTGTGTTTCCATACCAGAGTCACAAAGACAACTGCAATAATATATACCGAATCAACTATTAACATTTATGTATATGTTTGAACTACATTTGAGTATGCAAGTGTGAGTGTACCTATCTAGGTTTAAACTCTTACACTTTTATAACTTTTGTAAAAATATGACCTGACTGAAGAACAAATTGGTTTAAAATATAATGTAGATAAGCACACAATGGATGAGGGTAATAGTTCAAGCAATGTCTATCACAATCTAAATTTTCTATTGTGTATAATCTTCATATGTGATGTGAGTTCAGTTGTTACCTATTTTTATGCCTTTCATTGTATTCATTGCTTTACTTCCTTGAATACCTTCAAAGTGCAGTTTTGACTTCCATGTGATGGAAGGTTGCATGGAGAACAGATGAACAAAGAATTTTTCTTTGGGATTTAAGTTTTTCTTGTGCAGAGATCAAGCCAGTCACTAACAAAGGGAAAAGGCTCCTTTGTTTAAGTCAAGACAGTTTGCTGGGATTTGTGAATATGTGAATGAGTCAGTGGCAGATAATCTTGGTTAATAGGTGTGCGTGCCACTTTAGTACACAAGTATGTTTTATTTGTTTTTGTATGTATATATGTACCATATGCACCTGCAATTGTGAGCATATGTTCATTTTAAGAAACTTAAATGGAGAATGTTTTACAAATTTTCATGTTCCACTAATGGAAATGTTTTTGAAGGCTGCAAATTTTGTTTGTTGATTCTAGACTGTAATGCATATCTATTGTTGCACAGCTAAGTGTACCTATGATGATAGGTTCAAACAAAAAACTGCAGCCTAGAGTTCACCATAAATGTCCTTTTCTCCAATTTAAATAAGACATTCACATTTGCTGTGCAACTAACCTTGACAGTAGTCTCTGATCCTTGTTACCTGTTCCATATAACAAAATCATGCCTCTTCTGCTAGTAGCAGGTTATTTTTATTGGAATCTTCTACTAATATTCCTTGTTGTATTTATGGACTAGAAGGAATACCCAGCGTTGCTTGGGATTGAAATGGCATAGTTTGTATATATATTACAGTTATGTTGAAACAAGTGATATAAATAAGTACAGCATTGATGGCAAAACATTTGTGGAGTCAATAATGGGTTAATTCAACTAAGCAACAAGTCATGCATCCGTTTGGAGTATTCCAGGTACTAACTTGTCATGGAAAATTAAAGGGTGCCTTTGCTGATCTTGAGAAAGTCTCATCTCACTTCTGTCTTGAGACTCTATTTGACATGCTGCTGCATGCATTTGCTGATGTTGGGATTCAGCAAGTTTGTCTAAAATACAATTGATCTAAATACAATTTGTCTAAAACAGTATTAATTCCGAGACAATTTGTCTAAAGCACAATTTGACGGAAAAATAAAAATTGTTTCTTTTTTGATGAATTCATAGGAAGTGGAAAGGAATAGTTGTTTACTCATGCTATTGGGTATAAATACTTGTTTGCGAAAATATGGAATAAAACTAGTTGTTTACTATTATGTGGAATAAAACTAGTTGTTTTCTTTAAAAAAATTTCTTATTTGGAATTAGACCCATAGCCAAAGTTGTCTTGAATTTACTGAATCAGAAAATGGTCATGAAAAGTTGGTTGATAATGGACATCCATACGATAAGAATGGTGAAAATGATCAACATTAGAAGTGCAAAAAATATCCCAAAACAAAATGCCATGCTCACATAATTACTGTAAAGAATGAAATTATGAAATCTTCCAAGGACCATAATCATATATTGGATGCCACTGAAATTGCAGCAAAAGAAGCCATTTCAAAAATATGTCAACTGGCTAAGTCAACAAAAGATGCACCCCATTCAGTTGTATTTTGTGGTCTCAATGATTACAATCAAGCTGTTGACTCCAAACTAACAAAAATGTAAAGTATTAAGAGAACTATAAGGCAACAAACTCTTACTGGGCCAGCCCTACCATCAACTTGCAGTGAAATAGTTTTCCCACCTGAACTTACTAAATCCTTTAAAGGTGATCAACCAGTTGAAAAGCATATTATGATATTTGTGACAAGATGTGATTTACTCTGTTTATCACCAAGCAGTCACTGGTATGCAGACAGCACATTTAAAACAATCCCAGTAATATATGAATAAAAGAATTTTAGTACATGAAAATGGAATGAACAGACCTTCAGCAATAGCTATGCACCAAAACAATTGTAGTGATTTGTAATGAATCCTGTTCATTCCATCTTCTCATACTATAAATTCAACATGTATATCTAGTAAAAGGAGAAGTGTTAACATCTGGTAGCCAATACTAAATTTAATACATTCTCTCACCGGCAAAAGCAACTGCAGTAAATTGTTTTCTCCAGTATTATTTTCCAGTAATTTGGCGTGCCAAAACGAGGACTTTTGAAAAATAACCACAAGTGTAATAGCTAGAACTATATACAAATCTGACCTCGTACAGACGTCCTAGTATATAGTTCTGCAAACTATATTTGTATGGATGGTCACACAAAACAAGTACAAAATACAAAGAAAATGCACACAAAAGAAACTCAAAACACAAAAAATTACACGCAAAACACATACAAAATATACAAAACATCATCACGCACAAAATGCACACAAAACACAAACACAAAGCACACACAAAACAAATATAAAACACTCAAAATACAGAAAACCCACTGGAAAAGCCATAAATAAGGATCAGCAATCGGTGTCCCTTCATCGAAAACCGGTGATTGCCGTACGCTGAAGGCAGGCAAATACCTAGAAACTGCAGTCCGTGCGTATCACTTAGGTTCAGCCGTCCATTAATCTCTCTCTACTCCTTTTTAAAAAAAACTCGCTGCTCTAGCCACGTCTCATTTCTCAGCCACTGCTTACATCACCACCTTATCCCTAAAGGTTTCCGTCTCCATTTCCACCCCGCTCTCCACTCTGCTTCATCCATCCTACCCATACTCCGCACCACATCTTACCGCCTTATGCGTGCCACCATTTGCTCCAATCTCTCTAAACTTCATACTATCGACTGCTTTTTCCATCTTTTTCTCCTCTCTGCCGCCCTTCCATGCTCACAAAACGTTACGCTTCATTATCCATTTAAATCACCTCTTTCATCAATTTCTTTCCAACACCAAACTTCGTAAACTCCAATCACTCCTCCATGCCATCACACCCGACGCCACCACCCCAACTCCTCCACTACCCTTCTCCCTCCCTGATAGGCTCCACCCACCCACACCCAACCCCACTGTCCCTTCAACCCCCCACATCCCCACTCCCTCCCCCCAGCCTTCCACTTGCCCTAGCACCCCTCCTACTTCTATTCGATCAGCCCCTCCTACTTCTATTCTATCAGCCCCTTCTCCACTTCAGTCTGTTGTTACCATTCCCCCAGATCATCCTCTCTCTGCAGCGAAACGTTCCATCCTCAGTAGGGGCCTGCGTGTCATCCCCCTCACTCCATCCTGTAAGGAATTCCAGACGCGTGCTGATGTCCACAGTTTTGTGCGCCGCGTCCGGTTGGGTGCGTCTTTCCGCGACATACCACCCGCATCAAACTAGGACTGCTTCACTGACCTGGGCCGCCGACCATCCCAGTGGACGCCAGTTCCAAGCAGTGGATCTTTTCGCGGGTGCCTGTCAGCGCGCGTTGGAGCGGTTCAATTTCTCCAGGCGCCACTGCCGCCTCAACATCTCTCCGGCCGACCTCTCGGCTCTTCGTTCCCTCTGACGGCACGCTGACATTGTCATCAAACCAGCCGACAAGAGTGGAGCTGTGGTGGTGTGGCACGCGGACCTCTACAGGGCCGAGGCGCTTCGCCAACTCAATGACACCTCCTTCTACTCCCCTCTGTCCTCTGACCCCACGCTTAGCTACCAACAGACGGTCTCCTCTACTGTCCACGACTTCATCTCGTCCTCCCATCTCCTCCGCACCGCATCCAAACTCATTGTCCGAACCCCACTTGCTCCCCAAAACCACAAACCCAAAAACCCTGGCCGCCCCATCGTCTCCGCCTGTAACTGCCCCACAGAGCTCATCTCAAAATACCTCGACCGTGTCCTTGCCCTCCTAGTGGCGTCTCTTCCCTCTCACATCCACGACACCAACCATGCTCTCCGGCTTTACAACTCTTTCTCCTTTCCTCCCGGCTCCTCCTAACTCCTCTTTACAATGGACATCCAGAGCCTCTATACTGTCGTCCCTCACCACGAAGGACTGCGTGCACTTCAACACTTTCTCGACCTCCGCCCCAACCCCGAACCCGACACCTCCACACTCATTCGTCTGGCCGAACTTGTCCTTTCTCTTAACTGCTTCTCGTTCGCGGGCGAGTTATACCAAGTCTCGGGAGTGGCCATGGGAACGCAAATGGGCCCCAACTATGTGAACCTGTTTGTTGGCTATGTTGAGGCCCAAATATTCTCTAGTTTCACTGGTCGCACTCCCAGACTATACGGTCGTTACATTGATGACATTATTGGTGCCACCTCACTCTCCCGTGAACATCTGGACTCCTTCGTCTCTTTCGTTCAATCCTTCCATCCTGCCCTCCACTTCACCTGCACTCCAACACCTCTGTCTCCTTCCTTGACATTTCGGTTAGCATTCATCACTCCATTCTTACCACCTCCATTCACTACAAACACACTGACTCACACTCATACCTAAACTTCTCTTCCTCCCACCCCAATCACACCAAGCTTTCCATCCCCTATTCCCAATTCCTCTGTCTACATAGGCTCTGTAGTGACGACCATGACTTTGAGACTCAGTCTCAACTCATGGCTCACCACTTTCATCTTACGTGGATAGGCCCTCACCACTATCCACACCGCCCTTGCCAGAGCACGTTCTGTAGACCGTGCATCTGCTCTCTCCCCCCGAACCCCCCCTGCAGTCTCCCGCCTCCCTTTTCCCCTCAATTACCACCCCACCACCCTACCTCTCCAACGCACCAATCTCCGAGCTTTCCGGCATCTCCAGTCCGACCCGTCCACTTCACACCTCTTCCCTAACCGACCCCTCCCTTCCTTCAAACGAGCCCATAACGTATGAGACCTCTTGGTCCACAGCTTCTTCCCTGACCCTACCTCACAACCTGGCTCGTTCCCCCTACTCCCGCCCACACTGCCGCACTTGCCTCTCCAACACCATCCTCCTCACCGGCACCCATCATCGACCCTATCGCATCATCGACTCATTCACCTGCACCTCCAGGAATATCATCTATTGCATCTCCTGCTCTCTCTGCCATTCCCTGTATATCGAACAAACGAGACGCCGCTTGGCTGACCGGTTCCCGGAACACCTCCGAGACATTCGCCTTGCCAATGACACTCCAGTCTCATGCCATTTCCGCTCCACCGGTCACTCCTTGCAACACCTGTCTGTGTTCGGATTGTCCTTGCACAGTGGCCATCCGGATTCCCGCTTCCGCCGTGAACAAGGATTAATCTTCTCTCTTCGCTCTTTTACGTCATTTGGGCTCAACTCTCTTCCCCTTTTCATCTAACCTCCCCCGACTCCTACTTCTCTTCAGTAAAACATATAGTCCTTCATCTTTTCACCCCTACTCTCTTTCCCTCCTCTTCCCTTCTTTCCCTATTCTCCCTCTTCTTCTCTCTTTCTCTCTGCTCCCTCTTCCCCTTCTCTCTTCAGGTGGACTTCCAATCTAAAATATCAATATTTTAAAATATAAAATAATAATTTTAAAATAATTAAAGTATGAATGAAAAAATATAAATATATAATCCATATATAATACCAAAAGGTATGTTATAGAGTTTAGTAAAGGGAGATTTTATCATTATATGTTTTTATGAGTTTTGGTTTATCATGGTAGGTTTGTTAAGGAATTCGTAGTAATTTGTGTCTATTTGCGATGTCTGTTGTTTTATTG
>NC_042999.1:168487135-168494635 GCF_006345805.1 Octopus sinensis | reverse complement strand
GGAGATCCCAGATGAACCTACCTCACGACAGGAGACACAGATGCGGGCATCGGCATCGAACTCCCTTGTTGGGCAAGTGGCATGTATCAGAGGTGGATTCACAAATTAGTGTAGCTCATTCAGCGGTGATGCCCCAGCATGGCAGCAGCCTTCAGGCTGAAACATTTTAAAGGATTTATATACATATATATATATACATACATACACATGTGTATACATACACATATATGTACATATACATACATATATATATATATATATATATATATATTATATATATATGTATGTGCATATATATACATATATATATATATGCATATGTGTACATATATGTATATGTGCATATATGTATATATACATATATGTGTATGTACATATATGTGTATGTACGTGTGTACATATATGTATATATACATGTGTGTATATGTACATATATATATATATATATATATATATATATATATATGTATATATATATATATGCATATGTGTATATATATGTACATGTATATGTACATATGTATATGTACATATGTGTGTATGTATACGTATGTATATATGTATATGTACATATGTGTGTATGGATACGTATGTATATGTATACATATATATATATATATGTAGAAATATTAAAATTACTAAGTCTCTCTAAAGGAGATTACGGCAGCGTTACTGGGTATTAATAGTTATCGCCATACTAATATGGCAGTCCATAAATATAAGACTAAAGCTGTCACTGATTAGCTCCAAGAAGCCATCGCCTCTAGCTAGCTATATGACACACGAACCTGCGTCCATTACAACCTTCGAACAGGGGAGGTCAGCTACTTCACCTTGCTAGTCAGACATTTGCAGACATGTTTCAGGGTTGTTGCCCTTTATCGATGCAGCGTAGTCAGACCCAACAGGTGTCGCTACTGACCGTCTGTTCGAAGATTTTATTTACCTAGTTACAGTGGAATACATCCACTTGTTTTCAATAATAGAAATATTAAAATTACTAAGTCTCTCTAAAGGAGATTACGGTAGCATTACTGGGTATTAATAGTTATCGCTATACTAAAGCTCTGGGGTTAGATTTTATGTTGTCTATAGCCCAGGCTTCTTTGTCTGCTCTTTCTTTTCCATGGGAGAGTTGCAGACTTTTTTCAATTTCCAGCAGTTTAATTTTCAGGCGGGACTTTTCACTGCTTTCAATTTGTTTGTTTAGGCGATTTGTGACTTTTGTACGACATCTCAACAATTTTCCTCTCTCTAGGGATTTTGTTCTTGTGTACAGTGGCCTTTCTCTCTGGGACACATTTGTAGCATATGGCTTGCATTACAGACATGAATTGTTGAAGTTTCATGTCGATGTCTGGCGAGGAGAGACATTCAGGCCAGTTTTGTTTGAGGATCTCTTTCTCAATTTGTTTCCAGTTTGCCTTATGGAAGTTCAAGCTGGAAAGATTATGAGAGTTTCTTGTAGGCTGCATGTCAATGCTTTCCTTTGGCCCGTACATGGTCAACTCTACCATGTTGTGATCCGAGAGTAGTGTCGGTGTCACTTTCACATTATGGATGAGATCCATATTATTTGTGAAGCAGAGATCCAGTGTGTTACCTGCCCTGGTTGGTTGGAGTATTATTTGCTCCATGTACAGAGTGTTGATGAGGTTCAGGAGGGACCTCGCCTGTCCTCGGTCGCATCGTGTCATTCCTGGGAGAGAAAGGCCCTCGTGCCATCTGACATTGGGCAGATTGAAGTCTCCCATAAGAAGTACACTTATGTGTTGTTCTAATGTGACTAGAACTTCTATTTTTGTAAGGCAGTCTTCAAACTTGCCTACATGGCTTGGAGCATCTGGAGGGCGATATGTAGCACATATAACTTACACCGAGTTGCCTCATATGTACAACCAGTGTGTCACACACCGAATGTGAGTATGACAAAAGAACCTGGGGTGTGAGGTCCTCACGGATGTACATAGCAACTCCACCATGACTCCTTTCTTTTCTGTCGGTCCGTAGTACAACATACTGTGGTATGTGTATTTCTGCATTTGCTATGTCCGGTTTCAGGTGTGTTTCCATAAGTGCTATGCATAAGGCTTGATTGCATGCAACAAGGTCTCTCAAGAAAGGGATTTTTGTCCTGTTACTGAGTGTTAGCAGTCCTCTGATGTTCAGTAGGAGCATCGAGGTGATGTGTGTGTTGTTGCCAGTGGTGTCCACTTTGGGGCTATTTGCTGTGGCGGTCTTGTGTATTGTGGATAGTCCCATCTGTGAGTTTGAGTTTGATGGAGCCAGGTTAGCTGCTGTACAATCTTTTGTGCCATGCACAAAAAAGATTCTTGTTCAGCAGCTGCCCTTTCAATAACATGTTGATGGTTTGTAACACGTACTACATCTGCGTACCTCCGTTTTAGGGCAGGTAGTGCGTAGTCCTTTCCTTTTCTTTTTCTTTTTGGCAGGTGGTTTCCGCCTGTATATATATATATATATATATATATATATATGTATATATATATATATATATATATATATATATATATATGTATGTATACATATATATAGTATATGTATGTATACATATATATATGTATGTATGTATACATATATATATGTATATGTAGTATACATTATATATGTATTTATGTATACATATATATTGTATATGTTGTATACATATATATATGTATATGTATGTATACATATATATATGTGTACATATATATATGTATACATGTATGTATACATATATATATGTGTACATATATATATGTATACATATATGTATATATATATATATATACGCATATATATATATGTATACATAACTTAACTTAGAAAGGTTTTGGCCAGTATTGGCCCAGGCCATGTCTAACTTAATAGCACCACCTGGCGAAGTCTTTCAACTCAGGATTTGGGCACCGAGGCCCATTCGAGCAGAGAGTTATTGTTTGCGGAGACATATCCGGGTGTGGGTGGTTTGTCCAGGACTGTTTAAAGGAATTTGTCCAAAGACTTCTTGAATTTTGTGTGGTCAGTTTCTGTTTTGACGTGTCCTGGTGTAATGTTGAAGAGAGCGGGTCCAATTGAAGTGAAATAATTGTGCCGTATTGTCGTTATGTGATGCGATTTAGATTTTTGTTGTGTGACGGATGGCACGTGGTCCAAGCCTTGGATGTATTTTGAAGGTGATGCCAACATCATTTGGACAGTGCTGATGGAATATTTTCCACAACATACAGATAATGTAGCATTTACGGCCTCGTTAGAGTGAATACAATTTCAACTTCTCTAGTCTACCCCAGTAGTCAAGGTCTGACATGCCATCTATCTTTTTTGTGATTGACCTTTGGGGAGCTTCAATTCTCATAATATTTTGTTTTGTGTAGGGAGATCACAGTGGACAGTAATATTCAAGGTGGGATCGGGCAAAAGTGGAGAAGAGAAGGATAATGGTGTGGGAATCTCTCGACTGGAAGGTTCTGAGAATCCAGGAATATATTCTGCGAGCCATGTCAACTTTGCTGCTTATATGTGTAGCCCAGCTTATGTTGTTTTCCACTGTTACTCCCAAGTCTCTGAAGTTGTTAGACGCCATGAGAATTTCTCCAGAAGGAAGGGAGTATGGGAGTTTCGGAGCGTCCTCCCTTCCAAAGTGGATCAGTTCGAATTTGTCTTCGTTTAGCAACATGTTCTTTTCCGCCCATTGGACAACAGCCAGTAGGTCTGACTGAAGGCTTATCCGGTCATCCACGACCTTCTGGAGCTTGGAATCATCAGTGAAGGTTGTGATGTTACTGTGTTTGATGGTGTCAGCAATATCATTTATGTAGATGATGAAGAGAAGTGGGCCCAACACACTGCCTTGTGGGACACCACTGCTGACTTTGGCTGGGCTGGATTTGACTCCTTTGACTACAACATGTTGGGTTCCGTTAGACAGGAAGCACTTGATCCACTGCAGCAGCTTTCCAGTGACACCAATATTGGACAGCTTTCTCAGAAGGATCTTATGATCAGCCCTGTCAAAAGCCTTGCTGAAATCAAGATAGATAACATCAGTGTTGGAACCCTCTCCCAAGGCTCTCAAAATGTCATCAAAATGATGCAGTAGCTGCGTCAGGCAATCTCTTCCATTACGGAATCCATGCTGGTTGGAGTTCAGCATATTATGACTCTCAAGGAAGTGAGTCATACGCGATCTCAGCACTCTCTCAAATACCTTAATGATATGAGAGGTGAGTGAGATTGGACGGTAATTCACGGCAAGTGATTTGTTTCCTTTTTTGAAAACTGGGACAACAGACTGGGATAGACGGTCTTCTGGTATATATCCAGCATCCAGTAAGTTCCGCCACAGATTGGCTAGTTGGTTTTGACACATCTTCAAGACACAAGCAGGGAACCTATCGGGACCTACTGCTGAATTATGCTTCATTTCCTTTATTGCTGCTAAGACATCAGGAGCGCCAAAGGTTATGTCCGATAAAGTGTATTGGGATAACATAACATCACTGATACAGCCCAGATCAGTCATATCAGGATTGCTGAAAACAGAGCAATATTGTTTCTGCAATATCTCTCCCATGGTTTTGGCATTGTCTTGAAGAGTACCATTTTCATCAATCAGAGGACCAACAGTAGAACCAGTGACTCTGTGTTTTTTTGCAAATGAAAAGAACACTTTGGAATTGAGTTTGATCTTCTCAATGGCCCAGGCCTCTTCAGCTCTTCTCTGACTGTTGATGATAGACATCATGTTGTTTTGGAGGTTATGTTTTTTAATCTCTAGCGACGAGATGGCAGTCAGGTTGGTGTGTTGCTGTTGACAGTATTTCAGCATGTTGATCTTTTTGTTGATTCTTTTAATTTTCCTGATGAGAGATTTTCTATTTCTAGGGATTCGACACTTAGATTTGTTTACAGATCTTAATGGGGTGTGTTTTGCACATATGTTCGTAATGGTGTCTACAAATGACTGCCAGGACTTTTTGATGTTAGTGGGTGTGTATGTGTGCGTGAAGGACCAATCGACTTGTGCAAGATCATTATTGATCGCTTCCCAGTTTGCATTGTGGAAATCCATAGAGTCAAATGGATGAACAGGAGGGATGACATTTGTTTTGCATTTTGGCCAGTGAAATCTCAGATCACAGAGAACCATGTCATGGTCGGAGAGTAGGGTTTTCTCCACTGCAATATTGTGGATAGTATCAGTGTGATTGCTGAAAATTAAGTCTAAGACGTTTTTGTGACATCTCGTTGGTTCGAGCACCAGTTGGGACAGGAAGAAATCATCCATGAAGTCAAGAAGCGATTCCACTGCCTCCCTGTCAGGGGTTGAGAGTGAAGAACCAGGCAGCAGACTGTTTGTAGACCAGTCAACCCCGGGAAGGTTGAAGTCTCCCATCATTAAAATGTTGTCAGGTTGACACTGCTGAATAAAACATTTTATGCTGTTGAGGCATTCCTTGAAGCATGGTAGGGGCGTTTGGGGTGGTCTGTAGAGCCCAACTACTGTTAAGTTGTTGGTTTGACTGAATACAGCGACTGTTTCGCAGTTTCCATTGGAAAATATGTTTATAGCCTCTGTTGAGAATGAACCATGAACATAAATGGCAGTCCCACCCTTTCTTCTGCCAGCAGGATCAGCACGAATGACTTTGAAATTTTTAACTTTCACCTTGGCTTCCAAGTGGAAGTTACTAAGATGGGTTTCAGTGAGGACGAAGAAAGGGATGCGGTTTGGATGGGCATCGACCCAGTCCTCCAGGAATTTTATCTTCCATTTTTGAGTATTGGTGGAAGAGCTGATGCCTTGGGCATTAAGCAAAAATGTTGAGGCGAGAGTGGATGGTTTTAATTGTTTTGGTGTTTTGTTTATTTGATTGCTTATACATATATATATATACATATATATATATATATATATACATATATATATATATATATACATACATACATATATATATATACATACATACATATATATATATATATATATATACATACATATATATATATAAAGGCCCTCAATGTTTGTTTTTTGTCCCGTTTTTATTCTTTATGTGTACTGTATTTTTTAATAATTGTATTTTTAATTTGTATTCGTATTTTTATTTGTATTGCTTTTACGTCCTGTTCTTGTCACATTTTTTTCTTTCCTTGTTTTTACCCCTCTGCAAGGGAATTTTATTTAATTCCCTCGCAGGAAGGACCGGTCCGACGAGCGTGTCCTGTCCTTACCTTCGAAACATGCATGGAGTTGAACCGGGGACAGCTGATGAAGGGGAATATTCCTTGTGTTGTTTACGTCTATTTGTGGTATCCTGTACTCACATATATATATTTATTTATATATGCATGTATATACACATGTAGATGTAGGTACGTACATATATGTATGTATGTATGCATATATTTTATTTATTACATTATTGTATGACTGAGCGCCCTCGCGTCGTTTCGTTTTGTTTCTTTCCTTTCTCCCAGTATGCTTTTATATATAATTATGACGCGAAACTCTGTAACCCTTTGCTTGACCTTTCCTTCCTTCCTGTCTGTCTCTCTCTATTTTTTCCCCTTTCTGGTTTCCTTTCCTCTCTCTCACTCCTCCTCATCTCACTCACGGCTGAGTCGACCTTACTTCCTTTTCACTCCAGCCTGCTACAAGACTTCCTTTTCACTCCAGCCTGCTTAAAGTCAAGACGACTTATTCCTGCGCTCTGAATTTTTTTCCTCGTCTAGGCTAAAAAAGGCCCTCAATGTTTGTTTTTTTGTCCCGTTTTTATTCTTTATGTGTACTGTATTTTTTTATAATTGTATTTTTAATTTGTATTCGTATTTTTATTTGTATTGCTTTTACGTCCTGTTCTTGTCACATTTTTTTCTTTCCTTGTTTTTACCCCTCTGCAAGGGAATTTTATTTAATTCCCTCGCAGGAAGGACTGGTCCGACGAGCGTGTCCTGTCCTTACCTTCGAAACACGCATGGAGTCGAACCGGGGACAGCTGATGAAGGGGAATATTCCTTGTGTAGTTTGTCCTGTGTTCTGTTTTTTCGTCGTTAAAAAAAGTCCGATCCCTTGTTTTTATGTTTTCGCTTCTCGTTGAGTTCTACGTCTATTTGTGGTGTCCTGTACTCACATATATATATTTATTTATATATGCATGTATATATACATGTAGATGTAGGTACGTACATATATGCATGTATGTATGCATATATTTTATTTATTACATTATTGTATGACAGCGCCCTCGTGTCGTTTCTCCCAGTATGCTTTTACACACACACATATATATATATACACACACATACATATCTATATATGTATATAAATATGTACATATACATATACATATAATGTATACACACATATATATGGTCCTCTGGAGGACACTTGTCCTAAGCCACTTTGACTATTGTTCTCATATATGGTCACCAACAAGTGTCAAGTTAATCACAGAACTTGAGGCGATCCAATGAAGCTACATGAAAAAGATAGCC
>NC_042999.1:168417135-168482135 GCF_006345805.1 Octopus sinensis | reverse complement strand
TTCCAGCTAAGCAATATCAATTTAATTCAGCCCGTACCTACCAGAAATATTTCTGTGCAATTGATTGATCTTTAGTTACCCCTGTTTATCTCTATTATGTTATTAATTTGTCTATTTCAGCCTCACGCCTCGTGTTATATATATATATATAATTCTATAGTTCATCTCTATATATTGATGTCTCGTGTCTTGTGTTAAATATATATATAATCCTATAGCTCGCCCCCTAATTTTATCGATCAGCCTCACGTCTCGTTAAATATAGAATAAATATATTTATAATTTTATAGCTCCTTATCGCTAAGATAAATATAGCTCACGTATCTCCCATAAATCTGCAAAATATCTCTCTCTCAAATTTAGGTATTTTATGCCTACTAATAAATATTCCTTTCCAAGAAAGGAATTGCGTACATGGCTGCTAGTTTTCGCGGTGCACCCGCCCTCCCACCCCCTCCACCGGTACAGGAAGTCCTAAATTTTCTCATCCTTGTTGTCTCCCATGTACACTTCAAAGTCTTACGCCACCCCCACCTCCTTCCATAAAAGGTAGTGGTCATTCATTGCAAAATATGTTAGTGTAGTGTACGCGGTTTGAACTTGAGTTTTATTGTGTCTATGAATCCTGCCAAACGCGAGTTTTCTTTTCAGGTTCATGAAGCTGCTGGGGCCATTACCTCCCACTCCCTCAACGTTGGCACACTGAAAGGCAGATCTGGTGAGATCGTTGAATTGCTTGAACGGAGGTGTGTTGATATATACTGCATTCAAGAAGTGAGGTGGAGAGGAGGTTCTGCTAGGTTCCTCACAGGCAAAGGACAGAGGTACAAGATTTTCTGGGCTGGGAATACTGTTGAGGTCGGGGGTGTGGGTATACTTATTGCCGAAAAATGGGTAGATAAGGTAATCGAGGTAGTCAGAGTATGTGACAGAATACTTAAGATTAGATTAGTGCTCCATCATAGTTTAGCAACTATTATATCGGCTTATGCCCCTCAGACAGGGCTACCCGATGGACAGAAAGACAGTTTCTATGACACCCTACTGCAGACCACCTCATTGACAAACGACAGGGACCTTCTCTTTGTGGCTGGTGACTTCAATGGGCATGTTGGACGACATGCTGGGGGCTTCCATGACGTACATGGAGGCTACGGTTATGGTTCCCGCAACGAGGAGGGAACCAGGCTGCTGGAGTTCTGTGATGCGAATAGTCTTATGGTTTGCAACACTAACTTCAGGAAACCGACAAGCCACCTGGT
The DNA here is from genome assembly GCF_006345805.1 of Octopus sinensis. NCBI lineage: Eukaryota > Metazoa > Mollusca > Cephalopoda > Octopoda > Octopodidae > Octopus > Octopus sinensis. The sequence goes on along the minus strand of NC_042999.1, from coordinate 168,480,873 downwards.
CACCTACCGATCGGGCCAGCATACTAGCCAAATCGACAACATCCTTGCCAGAAAAAGGGAAAGATGGCTGCTTCCCAGGCGAAGAATGTACCCCACAACATAGACTGGTAGTTAGTGACTTTAGGATCAGGACTAAGAGGACGACTAGAAGACAACCAACATGGAGAAGGGTCTGGAAGCTTAAAGACCCTGCGAATGGACAGAGATTTAGAGACATGTTACTTGAAGCCTTTGAAGAAATAGAAGTGGGTATAGCTACACATGGGGTAGAAGACAACTGGACGCTTCTAAGGGACAACCTACTGAAAACCACTGACCAGATCTGTGGCTGGTGCAAAGTCCCCTCAAGACCCAAAATAACGTGGTGGTGGAACAATATTGTTGACAGGGCTATTAGACAAAAGAAACAGGCATGGAAGGACTGGAAGAATGGTGGTAGCAGGGAAGTGTATCAGACTGCCAGAAGGGAAGCTAGGAGGCAGGTGTATTTAGCCAGAGGGGAAGCAGATAAGAAAAAATTTGCCAATGTTCTGCGCCGTGAGGATGAAAGACTTGAGGTATTTCGTGTTGCAAGACAGTGTTTGAGAGAGAATCGTGACGTGGTAGGAGAGAAATGTGTTCGCAAGGATGACGGTTCACTTGCGCTAAATGAGGATGCAAAGAGAGAGGTTTGGAGACGCCACTATGAAAGGTTGCTGAATAAAGAAAATGAATAGGATAAAGAGAGTCTGCCGAATGTCGACCTAACAATGGGACGAGCTATCCGAGTTGACAGTTCCTTGGTAGTTAAGGCAATTAGAAGCATGAAGACAGGGAAAGCCCCAGGCCCATCAGGAATTACTGCAGAGATGCTCAAAATATCTGGTAGTGTCGGCTATAGCCTAGTCACCCGTATAGTTAACCAGGTGATACACGAAGGAGTCATACCCAATGACTGGTGTAGCAGCATAATAGTCAACTGCTACAAAGGTAAAGGTGACGCCCTAGATACAAATAACTACAGAGGTATCAAGCTCTTGGATCAGGTAATGAAGGTTACAGAGAGGGTAATAGCCCAACTAATTAGAGAGAGAGTTAGTTTAGATGAGATGCAGTTTGGGTTTGTGCCAGGGAAAAGTACAACTGATGCTATATTCCTGGTAAGACAGCTGCAGGAGAAATACCTAGCCAAAGATAAGCCCCTGTACTTGGCTTTTGTTGACATGGAGAAAGCCTTCGACAGGGTCCCCCGATCACTTATCTGGTGGACAATGAGGAAACTAGGGATAGATGAATGGTTAGTGAGAGCTGTGCGAGCCATGTACAGGGATGCTGCTAGTAAGGTGAGGGTTGGCAACAAGTACAATGAAGAATTCCGGGTAGAGGTTGGGGTCCACCAAGGTTCAGTCCTCAGTCCCCTCCTATTTATCATAGTCCTCCAGGCAATAATGGAGGAATTCAGGACAGGATGCCCCTGGGAGCTCCTCTATGCTGATGAACTTGCCCTAATTGCTGAGTCACTATCAGAACTGGAGGAGAGGTTTCAGGTGTGGAAGCAAGGTTTAGAATCGAAGGGCCTTAGAATCAACCTAGCCAAAACCAAAGTACTAATAAGTAGGAAGGTAGACCAATCACAAACGCCTTCAGGTAGATGGCCCTGCTCGATCTGTAAAAAAGGCGTAGGTAGAAACTCTATAAGGTGCACCAAGTGTAAGCTATGGACACATAAGAGGTGCAGCAATGTCAAAGGAAGGCTAACTAGGAAAATAGTTTTTGTCTGTGGCAGATGTTCAGGAGCAATAAACACTGAAAATGTGCAGAGACCAACTTCTACCACGTTCCAGGGAGAAAAACTAGAAGTAGTTGATAGCTTCCGCTACCTAGGTGACCAAGTCAGTAGCGGGGGTGGGTGTGCTGAAAGTGTAACTGCTAGAGTAAGAATAGCCTGGGCAAAGTTTAGAGAGCTCTTACCCCTGCTGGTGACAAAAGGCCTCTCGCTCAGAGTAAAAGGCAGACTGTATGATGCATGTGTATGTACAGCCATGCTACATGGTAGTGAAACATGGGTTGTGACTGCTGAGGATATGCGTAAGCTCTCAAGAAATGAAGCCAGTATGCTCCGATGGATGTATAATGTCAGGGTTCATAATCGACAGAGTGTAAGTACCTTGAGAGAAAAGTTGGACCTAAGAAGCATCAGTTGTGGTGTGCAAGAGGGACGTTTGTGCTGGTATGGTCATGTGACGAGAATGGCTGAAGATAGTTGTGTGCAAAAGTGCCACACCCTAGCAGTTGAGGGAACCTGTGGAAGAGGTAGACCCAGGAAAACCTGGGACGAGGTGGTGAAGCACGACCTTCGAACTTTAGGTCTCACCAAAGAAATGACTAGAGACCGAGACCTCTGGAAGTATGCTGTGCGTGAGAAGACCCGGCAAGACTAGTGAGACCATAACCCGTGGCCTCTATCTGGTATGTAGCCAGTCGACTTATACATACCTTTCCTTCTTGGGACACAAAACTCCACTTGTGAAGACCCGTTGAGGCAAGTGAAAATCAAAAATCAAACCAAATCAAATCAGATATCAGAAAGCAGAACCAAAATCGAAGTCGATCAACATCAATGGAAATTGCAGCTGTGATACCAGTGCCGGTGACAAGTAAGCAAACCATCCGATCGTGGCCGTTGCCAGCTCCACCCCGACTGGCCTCCGTGCCGGTGGCACATAAAAAGCACCATCCGTTTGTGGCCGTTGCCAGCCTTGCCTGCCCCCCGCGCCGTTGGCACATAGCACCATCTGTTCGTGGCCGTTGCCAGCCTCACCTGGTCCCCGTGCTGGTGGCACGTAAAAGCACCATCCGTTCGTGGCCGTTGCCAGCCTCGCCTGGTCCCCGTGCCGGTGGCACGTAAAAAGCATCATCCGTTCGTGGCCGTTGCCAGCCTCGCCTGGTCCCCGTGCCGGTGGCACGTAAAAAGCACCCACTACACTCATGGAGTGGTTGGCATTAGGAAGGGCATCCAGCCGTAGAAACATTGCCAGATCAAACTGGGCCTGGTGCAGCCTTCTGGCTTCCCAGGCCCCAGTTGAACCGTCCAACCCATGCTAGCATGGAAAGCGGACGGTAAATGATGATGATGATGATATATATACACACACATGCATATATATACATGCATACATATGTATATGTATATATGCACACATGCATATATATATACATATTCATGCATGTGTGTGTATACATCGCACACATACACACCATGCATGTTTATGTATTTCACATACATAGCTAGGCGTCTACTATCTCTAAGGAAAACTCTTAATAACCAACTACTTCTGTAACAAAAAGAAGAAAAATCTCTTAAGTTATAACCAAAAGAACAACTGCACAAATTTCAATTTATTCTATTGTATATTTTGGCAATTAGAAGACCAGAAATTGGATTATGTTCTACAAATTTTATTATTTACAATCTTTTCCTTTATGTCTTTGGCTAAGAGAGAACACATCTTAAACAATTCATTAGAAACTTGTACATTGACTGGTGGTCTTTCAATCCAGCCAAATGAAAAGAAATCTATTGGCTTACCAATATAACAATATACTTCATTTATACTTGCATGTTTGATATATTACAGTGTAACACATTTTTTTATCTTGGATAGAAGCTGCTATTTCCTGTTTGCTTACTCTTAGAAAGTATGAAAAACGGTTATTATTTCCTTCAAACTTTGCTTTTATATTTGTTACAGTTATTCAAACCCCAAAGTATCCCCCTCAACACATCACTATGATGCTCCCGCACTACTTCTGCTCGTGATCAGAGATGCTCATATTGACAGCCACTTAGAGACATGCTCAAGTTGTTAAGGTCAAGCAACTGACAAGCAAATCCGTGGTATTGAGCAGAATATTTGCTATAACAATATTTCTGCTTCAGCAACTCAGCACTCTATCTGTCTGAGATGTAATGGAAAATAGGTCAGTTTCAAAACATTGATGTCCAGGTCACAAAAGCTAAATTTGAAGGGAATAGTAGTCATTTCTAGATAGAAGCAAATAGGAAATAATACTTGATAACCAAAAACAAAAAGAATAAACAATTTATTACACAGTGTTATTTAGACCTGAAATTGTGATAATTTAGCTGTCTTCAACCTTTCCCTAAATTTCAGAATATCTTAAACTTTGGTATTAGTTAACCCACTGAATACCAACCTACTTGAGATCCATTCCCTGATTCTATAAAACAAACTTCTTGCTTTTAAGTGATCTAAATCTTTTAATTTCATTAAAATTTCATGTAAATCTGTCCCAAGTACCAGCTTATTATTTTACTAAATGTTTCAGAGATGTACTTGCATAGCAAGTGACCTGATCTGAGATCGTGTGCTGGAACGAAAACAATTGCAGCATGGAAGGTATTTATAAGCCATTTAAGAAACACACAAAAACCGTTAGATTCACTTCAATATTTAAATTTAATTTGTCAAAATATTTTTTCGGCGCTTTGAGACCACAACCTGTCCACTGACAAAATTCTGAGATGCAGCATGGAAATTTTGTCAGTGAACAGGTTGCAGTTTCAAAGCAAAGAAAATGTTTTGACAAATTGAATTTAAATGTTGAAGTGAATCTAATGGTTTCATTATTTCTAAAATTAACTGAAACAAAGGCAGAGTATTTCAACAGAAATACGGTAACAAAAAAGTTGAAAGAAAATTGGTCATGAGATTAAGATACTAAGATACATAGCTTGTCGGTCATTGGTTCATTACTAAGTTACAGTAATTACACTGTATCATTAGTAAAGCACTTCATTCGTGTTTGTCAAATTTGATTGAAATGATATAGTATACCATCTACGAGAAAATTAACCAGAAGTAGACAATCATAATATCCAGAGTGGGATTAATCCATAAGTTTTTTAAAACTACATAGACTAGTGAGAAGCACCAAATTCATTTATTTGTCATCTGGATTTTCAAAAAGAATTCACAAATTCAATTTTTTTATATATATCTGGCCAACAAATCAGATCAATCAATCAATAATCTCAATTTCATTGAAAACATACAAAAAAAAAAAAAAAAAAAAAAAACATTGTGAATCAATAAATAAAAATATATTTTGCACTTATTTTCTCAAATGAAAGTAGAATCTTTAAAAAAGGACAAATATTTTTGTTAAATGCACCGAATATTTTTGATATGTTGAAAGTGAGAAAAATAAACAATAAAAAACACAGGTAAATTAAATGAAATGTCTTTTAACATTGATATGAAAAGTACTATTAAGAGTTGTAAAACAAGACATTAAGATGCATTAAAATTTGGTTGAGTAGACTTAAACGTCAATGGTTTTGGAAATTCAAAGAATAGAGGGAGATGAGAGGGAACTACGGCAACCTACAAAAACAAAATATTACAGCCCCAATATCACAAAATCAACTAAATGCTGTAACAAAATTTACATGTTTTACATCATTTTCTATAAGGATTTCTATGAAGTTACATTTGTAGTTTAAATTTTAAAAAAAATAATATAAAAATAGAAATTTGATAAAAATTATGTGTGTATAAAGATAAATACATATACATATATTTCTAAATTTCACAAGTCTATTCATTTATGAACATAATTAAATATATGCACATATATTTTCAATCCTGACACACACACATGCCTTATTGGTATACTCTGAGAGTGTATGTGTGTGTGTGTGTGTGCACATGAGCACATGCACACGTGTGGACATGTATACATCTATGTGTGTGAGTGTGTGTGAGCGCACATATGCACATTTATACATATACACATACATGCATGTATATAGACACCCACACACACATACATATAAATATATATAAAGAATGTGGGTAGACACAAGTGAGCATTGCAATTAAGTGAAAATGTATTCTCAATACTGTTCAACAGAATGGGATGAGATGCATTTGAAAGTGAGTGTACATGGATGTCTTAGAAGGAAACTCTACACACTTTACATGCAGAACCAAGTTTTCAATAAATGTTATACATACATATTCATGTGTATGTGCGTATATACATACATATGTGTGAAAATAATCACGTATGTATATATACACATTCATACATATCTAAATATGTATCAGACATGTATACATGCACACCTATGTGTATATATATATGTGTGTGTGTGTGTGTGTGTGTGAGTGTGTGTATATATATATGTATGTATGTATGTATGTATGCAGACATATAGTTCAAATTTACAGAAAACAAAAAACGAAGACAGGTGAAGAAACAACAAGCCGGTGTATGATACACACATACATATGTATGTATATATGTTTGAGTGTATAGATAATTATATGTAACACACATACATACACACAAAAAACACATAGATCACCATCATTTTATATCTGTTTTTCCTTGCTGGTGCCACTCGTATGAGTCACACAGCATCTTGCCACCCACTGCAGTCTTTGTTATCTTGTACACACAACAACAGACAGCCACTCCATTTTGTTGCTGTGCTACTGGTGTATTACAATGTAAACTGAATGGATTTTACTTTACTATAAAGCATTAGATATGTTGATTGAGGTATTGCTAAACATTCCTTCCTATGCTATACCAATTCTTATTTGGAGTCATTGGCTCTCCAGACAAGTTGATTGCAGTGATTTGCAGAGTCTACATATACAAAAAACAGGCTTCTTTAGGTTTCCATCTACCAATCCACTAACCAGGCTTAGGTCAGTCCAAGTCTATAGTAGAAGACACTTGCCCCAAGGTGTCACACAGTGGGATTGAACTCAAAACTACAAGGTTTGAACAAACTTCTCGACCACACGTCCACACCTGCACTTGTACATAAATACACAATGTATTTGGTGGGATATATCATGCACACTTTTCCCAAACAACATCAAAAAGAAAAATCACCCTGGGTCCGATATAGGAAGTAAAGCCTGCCATATGCCTTTAATGCACTAAAAACCTTTTTCTTGAATTTGCAGTGCTGAAAATGGGATGCATTTTATAGGCCCATGTGTCTTTTATGCCATCAAATATGGTGTGCATGTATGTGTATATGTGTGGGTGTATGTGTGTATCCTGCATTAAATGAAGAAGCAGTGATGAGTGAAAATTCTGTAAAAAATAATTATGTTTTAACCCTTGTAAGTTGCATATAAGCTTAAAGCTTAAAGCTTATAATTTACAGAAAATATTTATATACTTTTATTAATGCTGAAAAACTCTTCACAAACTGATGCTCAGAGTTTCACATCCACATTCCCATTTGTTGGATAGTTGTGATCATGGTACTCAAGTAGTATTTTTTTACAACCTTGTTTTGTATTTATGTGCTTGCTTGTGTGAATAAATATGTGTGTGTGTGTGTGTATGTGTGTGTGTATGTATATATATATAAACACACACACACAAACACATACATGCACAGCAGTACACACATAGAAATGACCATTAAGAATGTAGGGACAGAATAGCTGGTCACATGCTGAAAATATCAACGAAGCAGGACATGTAATAGTTACCTACATAGTCAATCCAGATAGAACAGAGTAGTTTTATATCCAATGACTGATATAGCAATATCATCAGTAACTACAAGCTACAAGGTAAGAGAATATGCACTAAAGAGAGGCTACTAAAGAGGCATCAAATTTATGAACTAAGTTATGAAAATAAAAGAATCTGTTATAGGACAACTGATTAGAAAGAGAATTAGATAAGAGGAGATGCAGTTTGGGCTTGTGCCAAGATGGGGCACCACCAATGCCCTCTTCCCAGTGAGACAACCATAGGAAATGTTAACTCAGAATTTGCCACAATATTAGCATTCATTGACCAAGAGAAGATCTTTGACAGAGTAGCATGCTCCGTAGTTACTAAGTGGTCACTAATAAAACTAGATGTAGATGAATGGCTTGTAAGGGCAATACAAGCCATGTACAGAACTGCCATAAGCAAGGTGTGAGTTAGCAATGACTTCACAAAGTATTTCAGTAGATGTCCACCAGGGGGTCACATTTCAGCCCCCTCCTGCATATTATAGCTCTCCATATCATAACAGAATTGTTTAAAATTGGTTAATAGTGAAAGTTCCTGTGTGCCAATGACCTTATTCTCTTGGATGAATTTGCTGAAGAATTAAAGAAGAACCAAAGAACCAAAGCCAACAATCAAAAGCTTCAAAGTAAACTGAACAAAAACAAAACTTTTAGTTAGCAGGAAAGAAGACAGGATTCTGCCGTCACCAAGGAGATGGCTCCACTTGATATGCAGAAAGTGAGTATATAGGGAGTTTTCTCAATGTAATCTATGGGAGTACATGAGGTAATGGGTCCTATATTTAAGACATCCATATACTGCAAGCTGACCTTCACTGGACGATACTTAATCTTCAATTCCCACCATCCACACAGTGTAAAGAGAGGGATTGCTCAGGGCCCAAAACATCGAGCAAAGAATATAAGTAGCGATCGTGATACCCACCATGAAGAAATGATCAAGCTCAATAACAATCTATTAAGCAACAACTACCCCAAAAGTATACTATCCACTCCAATTATGAAGAAAAGAGAAGATGAAAACAATAAACTGTCTACCCTATGTGAAAGGCCTCTCTGAAAAGATACAAAAGATAAGCGGTCCATATGACATCAGGACAGTATTCAAGAGTAATAAAACACTTTGCAAATATCTCCTTTGAGTAAAACCACCAATAGAAGAGAATATGACCAAAGACTGCGTGTACTCCATCCCATGCAGCTGTGGTAGGTTATACAAAGGCGAAACATGCCACCCCCTAAAAAATAAGGGTAGAGGAACATTGCAAATCTGTGACATGAGGAGATATTGATAAATTGGGTATAGCTGATCATGAATGGATAAATGGAGACCACCTCCCCCTGTGAGATGAAGTTAAAATAATAGACAGAGAACACCAGTGGAAAATACAGAAACTGAAAGAAGCAGCACATATGCTAGGACACAACAACCTCCTAAGCAGACTGAGTGCAGATATGAGCAGCATATGGGAACTGGTATTAAGGAAGGATAGACAAATATTAGATTTATAAGCCCTAAAATTCATTCCATAATTTCCCATGGGCATATGGTGTAGTGTTAAGAGCACAGGCTACTAACCCCAAGATTCCGAGTTCGATTCCAGGCAGTGACTTGAATAATAATAATAATGATAATAATAATAGCATTGAAAAGTACCTTAGGAATGAGAACCCAGGTTCGAAATTTATCCAAGACACCTGATGAGGGCTTGGAGGGTATATCAGCCAAAATGTTGTGTTAACAACAAACAAGATGAAGACAAATATCTGTCAAATGTAAATGGTGTAAGATATAATGGATCATAAGCAGGCTGAAAGGGAACAAAGGTTTTGCATGCAACAGATGGGCAGGAATGGTTAGCAGTAAAAGCACTCATTAAATAAGATATTTTAAATGTGTAGGAGCTTCTGAAAAGTAGATAATAATTTTCTTTACCTCAGCAGTTTAATATATTCTGGAAGCATAATAGCCAGAGTAAGAATGAAGAGGCAAAATTGCTATTATTTCTACTGATAATAAGGAGGTTCTCATATGATGCATGATGGTGAAACATAGGCATCAAATGTGGAAGATGTACAAAATAATGAAGCAAGCATGTTCCACTGGATGTATATATAACATATACACATCCACTGGACACACAATATTAGTCAGCATGAATGATGATAGACAAATGAGCATTCAAGAGATAACACTGTGCTTGTGAAAACATTTGATGAAGAAAGTTGTTGAATAACAAATGTCAAGCATCTACTGAAGATGAAAGTTACAAAAGACATAAGGAGGTAGGAGAAAGTGGTGAAAGCTGATCACAAGAGGTTGAACTCCTCAAAAGAAATGATAAGGACTGCAACAGATGGCAAGATACTGTGCAAGTGAAGACCCGTTCAACTCATGCACGTATAAAAAAGGTAGATATAAAAATGATTACGATGATGATACACCCACATACATTATACATATCACACACATTCACATACATATGCTCATGCGCACACACACACACAAAACCATATATCTACAGAAATAAATATCCACAAACAAACTTAAACACACATACAGTAAACAAATTAGCAATTCAACACTTTCAACCAGAATCATACAATAAAAAAAAAAAAATTAAAACAATTCATGTCAAATATATCTGTGAGGAATGGCATCAGATATAGAAGAAAATATCTAAATTACTTGTAATTGGTGCTGTGTTAATTAGGCTTTGTCTTTTTTTTTTGCTAAATCGACAATAAGTAAATATATATTTTCTAGCCTAGATAAGACCCATCCATTAAATTAGGCCCCCCATTGATAATCTGGTCTATTACTGAATCATATGAAGTGCTAGATCCATCATCAAGGCTGACACATCGAGGCAATGGCTCTAGAGTAGGAAGTTGTCGACAGAGAGATCTAATATCTTCACTTGCTCGATGGTAAACAAAACCTCCACTATTTGTGTTACCAGAACCCATTCCTGATGATCCCCTTTTATGATTTGGACGGTATATAACGTTTGTGTTTTTATTATTATAGAGACACGGAATCAACTCTGCAGGGTCCTGATGTGGGCTGTAGAATACATGTCGAAAGTTAGCGGGAATTTTTATGGACAATAAATCTAATTCGAGTTCTCCTTCATTGCTGGAGGAGTCCCCTTCAGGTGGGGGTGATCCAGAATGAGGTTTGCTTTCAGGATCCCATTCTTTGTGTACTTCAGCTTCTAACACAGTAAGAGATTTAGCTGTTCGACTGACAACAGGGAGAGATCGGCTTTTGCCTCGCTGAACTTCAAAACCCTCCTCAGATTCAGTCTGAGGACTTTGATGTTGTTGTTGCTGTTGTGGTTGTTGCTTTTTCTTTTTCTTCTTCTGTTGTTGCTGTTGTTGTTGTGGCTGCTGTGGCTGCTGCTGTTGTTTTGGTTGCTGTTGTTGTTGTTGTTTTTGTTGTTGTTGTTGTTGTTGATACTGTTCTGATTGTTGTTGGGGTTGTTGTTGTTGTTGTTTTTGTTGTTGTGTTGGAGGGTACAATGATGAAACAAGAGGTTCTGCAAAGAACATGTTGGAGTCATGTAGTTTTTTAGTTTGTGATATATTTTCATAACTATGGGAATTGTGGGTTGAAAGAGAAAATGGGGTGAGCGTTGTGTGACTGTTTAATGAAGAGGGAAGTGAGTTCAAGCGACTGTGAAAGAAACTTGAAACAGGGGCATTGTCTCTTGAGAAAATTCCAAATATGTCTCTTTGGGAGGTAAGATAGTAAGAAAATGATGCATGCCTGCCAGTTTGTTTAGCAGTAGGAGCTTTCTCAATCTTGGTTTCCGGTAGCAATAAGGGTTCACCTGAACTGTGTCGATTATGTTTTGATTTAAATTTACAACCAACTGGCCGAGGAACCTGTTCAAGATGGTCTTCAACCCAACATGGATTGTCTTTAAAATATTGCTTAGCCTGTTCAATGGCTACTTTTAATCGTTGACCTACTTCAGATTTATCATAGTTTTTTGTAGTAATTCCGGAAAATGGTGAAAATTTGGAACATTCCAAACTCAATCCATGAAGTTGACATACAAGATTCGACACATCTCGCATCATCATAAATTTCTGAGCTAGGTCAAGCTGTGCAGGTATATCTCCTTCAACGGAGTAATCCATGTACAGCACAATAAATTTCGACAAAGACATACCTTTACAACGTTCAATACGCATTTTTTCTGCAACATAATCGACTGCAAGAGCAAAATAATCCGGGATGGTTCGATGAGGGTGCAATTTAAACTGCATATTTTTTTTACATCTGAGTCGTGAACCAACAGAACAAAGAACAATAATATATTCAGCTTCCTGCATATTGTCAAGAAGCCAGTCATTAAGACCTTTCTCCTGAATCAGATGTTCTTCAAATAAATCAATGTGCACATTACAGTTGCAGATCTGCATCAAAAAAGCAGCCATAGCTTGGACAACGTATTCATGAGCACAACAATCAGAAGAATAGAGTAAGAGGACATTTGGAAAATGCTGTTTCATGTCAAAATCTGAAAAGAAAAATACAAAAACAATCAATAGTCTTAAGAATTTGATTAATCCAAGAAATTATTCATTGCTTATTTTGTCATCTAATTCTGAGAATTTATAAAGAAATCAATGTGTGTGGAGGTGTCTTTGTCCCCCACCTCTGCTTTATAACCACTGTTGGTTTGTTTACGTTCCCATAACACATGTTAGGACATATTGGTTCCACTGACCTTTTCTGGAAGATGCATTACTTAACATAGATTTGGCTTCCATCTAATAATTTAAGTCTCCCCCATCTAATAAAAACATGTACCATAAATGTTTTCCAAGTTCCAAGAGGAATTTAAGGGCCAGTGCTTATATCCAGTTTTGTTTTATAAAATTAATGATTGAAAGATCTCACCAGTGTTTTCTAGCACCAATCTATTCCAGCAACATTTCCTCATGATCTGGTAACTATTCCCAATAGATAAATGAACTAAGGCACTGTAGATTGAAGTGTATTGCCAAAATATAGTGAAACATTTGCAGATGATTTGGACTCAAAACCACTGAGCTAGTATTCTACTACTTTTATTCTTAGAATTACATCAGAGTAACTTTGTTTATTTATCATGATAACACTTATTTCATTTAATGTTTTTAAATCTTTAAAATGAAATAGATTAATGGAAAAGCTTGTATACATAATAGCAATATGTACGCAAAATTATAATATATGAAGACAACTAGAGAAGAACAGAACTGTTTATTTATAATCAATAATAATTTAATATTTTATTTTAATTATTTGTTTCAGTTAATGAACTTAGTGATCATATATGTAAACTAATGTAGATGGTATCAATGTTTATTACTGAGTAATATTGCAGTTGACCTAATAACCAACTTAGAAACTATTCAAATATAATACATATCATCATCATCATCATCATCAACAAAATTTAACACCTGTTTTCCATGTGGTCAAGGGTTGGATAGCTTGATAGGAATTAACAAAGCCAGGGGCCACACCAGATTCCATAATCTGTTTTGGCTTGGTCTCTATAGTTGGATGTCCTTCCTAACACCAACCACTTTACAGAGTGTACTGAGTGCTTTTTACATGACATTGTGACCAGTACTTTTTACATAGCACCAGCACCCACACAAATCCTTTTTACGTGGGGTACGTTTGTGTGTGTGTGATTTTTACCTTAGTTTCTCTTTCTTTTGTGATCATTATAATGATTTTGTTGATCATACAAACATTTAAAGATGGTCATAATGATTGAGTCAACCCTATGTTTTACTGTCATTAACATGATCAACTATAGTAGGGCAGTAACAATGTTAAACACAGTAAAGCATTGAGCCCTTCTCTCTATCATTCCTGCCACCTCATTGTTCTATTGGGCAATCATTATGTGAAACAAAGAATCGGACACATAAGAGGTGCAGTAATATCAAAGGAAGGCTAACTGGGAAGATAGTTTTTGTATGTGGCAGATGCTCGGGAGGGATAAACACTGAAAATGTGCAGCGACCAACTTCCGCCACATTCCTGGGAGAAGAACTAGAAGTAGTTGATAGCTTCCGTTACCTAGGTGACCAAGTCAGTAGTGGAGGAGGGTGCGGTGAAAGCGTAACTGCTTGAATAAGAACAGCTTGGGCAAAGTTCAGAGAGCTCTTACCTCTGCTGGTGACAAAGGGCCTCTCACTCAGAGTAAAAGGTAGACTGTATGATGCTTGTGTATGAACAGCCATGCTACATGGCAGTGAAACATGGGCTGTGACTGCTGAGGACAGGCGTAAGCTCGCAAGGAATAAAGCCAGTATGATCCGATGGATGTGCATACTTGACAGAGTGTAAGTACCTTGAGAGAAAAGTTGGACCTAAGAAGCATCAGATGTGATGTGCAAGAGAGACGACTGCGCTGGTATGGTCATGTGGCGAGAATGGATGAGGATAGCAGTGTGAAAAAGTGCCACACCCTAGCGGTTGAGGGAACCTGTGGGAAAGGTAGACCCAGGAAAACCTGGGATGAAGTGGTGAAGCACGACCTTCGAACATTAGGCCTCACCAAGGAAATGACTAGTGATCGAGACTTTTGGAAATATGCTGTGCGTGAGAAGACCTAGCATGACAAATGAGACCATAACTCATGGCCTATTCCAGGAGTGTAACCAGCCCGCTTATGCGTACCTTTTCCTTCTTTGGTCACTAAACTCTTGTTTGCGAAGACCTGTTGAGGCAAGTGAAATCAAAATCAAAATCAATTCGATGACTGGCATCCGTTCTAGCGGGGTGCAAAGAGCACCATGCAAGTGTGATCATTGACAGAGTGGCTAACCGGCTTCCGTGCCAGTGGCACATAAAAGGGCACCATTCGAGTATGATCGTTACTAGCGCTGCCTTACTGGCACTTGTGCATGTGCTAGTAGGATGCTAATCTGAGCGTGATCGTTGCCAGAGCAGCCAACTGGCTTCTGTGCCCGTGGCACGTAAAAGGGCACCATTCGAGCGTGATCATTACCAACGTCGCTTCACTGGCACCTGAGCCAGTGGCACATGTAAAAAGATTCGAGCGAGGTCGTTGCCAGTACCGCCTGATTGGCGCCCGTGCTGGTGGCACGTAAAAAGCACCTACTACACTCTCTGAGTGGTTGGCATTAGGAAAGGCATCCAGCTGTAGAAACTCTGCCAGATCAAGATTGGAGCCTGGTGCAGCCATCTGGTTCGCGAGCCCTCAGTCAAAATCGTCCAACCCATGCTAGCATGGAACGTCAAGTTTCATGAGATATGTCCACACAAGTTCTTGTGAACATGTAACCTACCCATGGTTCTAAAAAAGTTCCCCACCACTGTTCTAGATATCCCCTTCACCAGTTAGAAACCCCAGTTAAATTTACTTCAAACCACACATAATGTAGTTCTGTCTGAAATAAGATAGGATGGTCATAGCTAGAAAGTCTACTTGATCAAAGTAGAACTTGTTGCTTATTCATAGGGATGATCTGGGGCTACACAACAAATAAAAATGAAAAAAAACATCTAACCCTTTAGCATTTAAACCAGCCATATCCAGCCCAAATATTCTCCGTCTGTTTTACGTTCAAACCGACCAGATCCAGCCTCTCACATCTACCCTACAATACCATTCTCAAAATATACAATCACATTATGAAAACCTTGAAGCTACAAGATAAAGTACAATGAATTCAAAACAATGTGAATGTAAGGCATTGCATTCAACAGAATAATCTGAATGCTAAAGCATTAAAAGGACTGAATTAATCTTACCTTCAATAATTACATCAGACAGCTGTGGATGTTCAATGTGTGACCCTTGAAGTAGAAATTAATTAACATTAAAGAAATAATTCTCAGAAGAAAAGTAAGAGAGAAATAGTAAGCTAGAATAGAAGACAGAGAGAGAAGACATACCTAAAGTTTTTGTTAAAAAGAATATATAATTCATATTGTATTTTAAAACAAAAGGCTTCCAGAAATGACTTCTAGCTAGAAGGTCTATAGCACTCATACAACTTGTGGGACTTTTTGAATGGCACACCTAACGAAAATTACCTTGGATTGTTTTAGTAGTACAGCCCACCTGATAATGAGCCATGTCTCATGTAGACCACATCTCATAAAAGGTTGTCCATGCTTACTCTGTAGTGAACACTTACTGAAATGTAATCATCTGAGCTGGTACAAACTGTGTAAATTCAATAGTGACTCAACAGCAGAGTTCAAGACTTTGAACTTTGAAAGTCCAAGCTCAAGTCTAGTTCAGCTGTTATATATATATTTTAAGTGGGTGTCAGAAGTGGAAATATAAGCAACCTCAGTGTTGTCATTCCACAAATCAATTTTAACATTTTCTTTCATTCGTGTCATGGAGTGAATGGGTCAGCAGTGCAGCAGTTTTTCAAATATCTTATTTCTGTCATCTCTGTCCTAACTTCACCAGAGTAATTTAAGCCCTGTCTTCTAATTGTTCTGTTCACCTTTGCCATACCTCACCAGGTGTAGAAATCAAAATAGTATAACATAGACAGCCAAGAACATGCTTACAACAAATAAAAACTACCAACTTAACTACATTTGACTTTTGACGTGGGTATGCAACCACAAATTTGTGTGAAAGAGTATAATTTGATGATTTTGACTTAGTACTTTCACTGGTAATGTTTTTAATAACACCCATGAGAATGGAAAATGAAGTGGACACTAACAAGATTCCAACTCAAAAAATATTATAACACAAAGTAATTTTGTATTACTTGAACTCAGCAATGCAATCTAACAATAAAAAAGCAATTTTAAATTTATAACAACTTGTTGAAGTAAACTGTACATATTGTAAGTATGTATGGTACCCAGGGCTGTGTCAACAGCATTATAGGCCCCCAGGCAAATCAATACACTAGGTCCTATAGTATTTATTTATTGATTCTACTGTCCACTGACAATCATCAAATGAAGAACTTACAGTCAGCCAAGTCAACAAAGGTCTGAACTACAGAGAAAGACACTAATGGTTCATACTTCACCATTTAATGCTGTAATGCATCTATACTCATACTGGCTTAGTTCATCCAACTAAATTAACAGGTACCAACACTGCTGCTTTAAGGCTCTGGGTAGTTGCCAAGGATCCCTACAGGTCTAGGGCCCAAATCTCATTTATGTACACAGTGGCTTATTATCAATAAATAAATACTATAGGGCCTAGTGTATTGACTTGCCTGGGGGCCTATGGATGGAAGCACTCCGTCGGTTACGACGACGAGGGTTCTGGTTGATCCGATCAACGGAACAGCCTGCTCATGAAATTAACGTGTAAGTGGCTGAGCACTCCACAGACACGTGTACCCTTAACGTAGTTCTCGTGGATATTCAGCATGACACAGAGAGTGACAAGGCCGGCCCTTTGAAATACAGGTACAACAGAAACAGGAAGTAAGAGTGAGAGAAAGTTGTGGTGAAAGAGTACAGCAGGGGTCACCACCATCCCCTGCCGGAGCCTCGTGGAACTTTTTAGGTGTTTTCGCTCAATAAACACTCACAATGCCCGGTCTGGGAATCGAAACCGCGATCCTATGACCGCGAGTCTGCTGCCCTAACCACTGGGCCATTGCGCCTCCACTGGGGCCTATAATGCTGTTGACACAGCCCTGGGTACCATACATACTTACAATATGTACAGTTTACCTCAACAAGTTGTTATAAATTTAAAACGGCTTTTTTATTGTTAGATTGCATTGCTGAGTTCAAGTTCTTGATTGGGTCTGCAAAGTAGGAAACCACTTTATTTTATATTCTATTGAAAAGATCATGAAATTAACACAATTACCAGAGAACTGATTTCATAACAAATTCAATGATATAAACAATAACAAAAACAGGAAATGCGAATCTCTTACAGTTCGAAATTCCCCAAATTACCAGACATATATTTTTTCACAGTTAACCATATTCTATACCTATCATATAACTACACAGATAATCCAAATTCTTCTCTAATATTACAACCATTTACATTAATGTTTTCATCTTAAAATTTTCATCAGGTATTTATTATAACATTACTATTTGTTCACTTATTCTAAAATACTTATTCTAGAGCTATAGAGTGCAACATACTCAAATAGATATAACAGAACCTGCTTCTTTTCCCACATAGGTAAGATATTTTGTTGTCTAAGTCAGTGGTTCTCAACCATTTTTATCTATGAATCTCTTTGATTCTTATTTTACTCCTGGACCCTCATAGCCATTCAGTGTTTAAAAAATCTGTTGTATTTTAATTATTAAATATTATTAGGAATTGTATTTAAAAAAATGCTAAAATATTTTGTGTATTGTAGAAGTATAAGCAATTTATTGTACATAAATTTTAACAACAAAATCTTATATGGACCCCACAAGGGCCTTATGGACCCTGCTTAGGAACCCCTGATCTAAATAAATGTTTAACAATGAGATTTGCTACACAGAATGAACTAAACAACTGATCGGATAGTTAGGAGTTCAAGCTATCATCATTTAGCACTGAGCAATATAACACACTGACTAAATCATCCCAACAGATTTCATGACTACTTAACTTTTAATTGGTAACAGAAAACATATCATACAGTGAAACACAGAGTCTTAACAGCAGGTAATTGTCCAAAAAATACTTCACTTTCAAATGTTAGTATGAGTAAAGTGAGTAAGACAGTCAAAATAAAAATTGCACCAGATCTTTAAAGAGAAAACTACTTAATCAAATTTAGCCATAAGTAAAATTTTCTGGCCAGAACTAAACTGTATATATATTTCAAAGAAAATGTGTATAACCCTTAGCAGTTAAATGACCCTATCTGGCCCCAATATTCTACCTGTTTTATGTTCAAACAGGCTAGATCTGGCCTCACATCTATCGTACAATGTCATTATAAAAATAAATAATCACATCAATAAAATCTCAAGGCCACAAGATAATCCAGGATTAATTGAAAACAATGTGAATAAATAAGCCTTACATTTGCCAAATTAATCTGAATGCTAACGGGTTAAACGTTACTGAAAACAGACATTAAACAAAATAATCTTGTTTAATATTTAAAAACTAAGCTAAAAGTACTTACCTGAAGTGTAGTTTCTCTTACGGTACATACAAAATACAACAATAATGATTGTAACACTGCCAACAACTCCAAACACAGTGCCAAGCATAATCTTCAATGATCTTTCGTACTCTCCACTTTGGTCTGAAGGTTGAATTACTACATCACCTAAAGTATAATTGTATTTTTTTTATTTACATCATGACATAACAAAGAACAAAAACAAATATTAATTACAATTCATAACAAATAAACCAAGAATTGTCAGCATTTATCTGACCTCTTATGGCCAGCAAATAATATATATTAAATCCTTTTCTAAATCCCATGGCTCCATTGAACCAGTGCCAATCTTCAGTTTTTGCTATCTTGAGGTAAATGTGAAATACATATTTCCTTGGATAAAACACAGGTCTAACAACTAATTTTGCCAATAGAAGAAATAAGTTGGTTATAAAAAGGATAAGGCATGACTGTGTGGAAAGATGGTTGCATCCTAACCATGTGGTTCAAGGTTCAGTCACACTGCTTGGCACCTTGGATAAGTGTCTTCTAATATAACCTCGGGCCAATATTCTTCGTGCCATCCAGTAACAACTTTAGCTGTGTTAATTGGTGCATTATCATCCTGAAAGATTGCATTTCCCTCCGGAAACAGTTCCGTAACCATAGGATGAATTTGATAAGATGAAATGTTTAAATAGTCTTGACTATTAATTCTGCCATGAAGGGAAACCATTGGGTCGGCGGATTTCCAAGATAAGGCCCCAGCCCCACCCCCAGAGCATCACAGACCCTCCCCCATATTTAGCAGTTGGAAGAAGGCAGTCTGGGTCAAATGCTTCTTTTGGCTGTCTCCACACATATACTCGGCCAGTGGTTGGTAAAGGATGACTTGTCCGAGAAAATAACATTCTTCCACTGCTCTAGGGACCAATTCCGTAGGTTTTTACTCCACTCTAAACACTTTGCAATGTTTATTTTTGAAAGTTGTGGTTTTCTGATTTTGCAGCCCTCCCATGAAATCTGGCTTTGTGCAGCTCCTGGTGAACAGTTTTTGTAGAAACTGGGTTCTCAAGGTGGTTATTAAGCTCTTTCATAATTTTGGGAGCTGTACTTTTGTGATCCTTTCTAACAATTCACATACGAGCCTGACGGTCCCTATCTGAAAGTTTTGGTTTTCTTCTGGAGTTTTCTTTCGACAAGGAGGTTTTCCCCTCTTTCTCAAAGGCTGTCATTATTTTCAAGACAGTACTTCTTGATACACCAAACATTTTGGCTGTTTTCATTATGCTGACGTCACCTAACTCTAGACCAATGAAACTTTACCTCCAATTAAAACCGAGCTACAGCAAATACAACAAAATGACCCTTTAAGAGAATCAACCAACTGAAATGACTGTTGACAGTTCCCCACAGGGAAGCCAACCAGACCACTAGAAAAACAAGACGTCACCAGTACTTTAACAAATGAAAAATCAGATCCGCTTACGGAAAAAATTATAAATACACTGGATTCAAAAAAACACCATTACAAGAGAAAGTCCCTGCACATGACAGAAACTGAAAACACAACTTCTTTTTATTATTTTCATTTCTCCCTTGTTTTTCTCTCTCTTAACTCAGTATGACCAAAACTTTGATGATCCACGTTTCTTATCGATCACTACTAACAGTATTGAATTTTGTGCATTTAAACAAGTTGATGTACAGTTTTTATATAATTGACAGTTATGAACATTTAAACTTGTCAACATGTTCTTCTAATTCGTAATTTAAAATTTTTACCATTGATAAACAAAAAATATTGTTGAAACTAGTTTGGTTTATGTATAAATATATTTATAGAAAAATAATTACAAGTTTTTCAAATTTAGGTTAATTTTCAACAACAAATTTGCCTATATTTTTTACTGCGTAGAAACACAC
The DNA here is from genome assembly GCF_006345805.1 of Octopus sinensis. Classification (NCBI taxonomy): domain Eukaryota; kingdom Metazoa; phylum Mollusca; class Cephalopoda; order Octopoda; family Octopodidae; genus Octopus; species Octopus sinensis. The sequence continues at coordinate 168,460,270 of NC_042999.1, read as the reverse complement.
CCTCTCTTTTATATATATATATATATATATATATATATATATATATATATATAATATATAATGATAAATCTCAGAGCAAGTTATAAACAGTAGCGGTAACACATCGTGATGCATATATGCCATTTGAATATGGCTAACCCATAAGGGTGGATGCTACTGTAGTTTGAAGACGGGGAGGATGACTCTCCTTCACAAATACTGACAGGACACAGATACTGTGTCTATAGCCAGCGGGAGGAGATATCTTCCTGGGGCTACAAACTACAGTAGCATCCACCCTTATGGGTTAGCCATATTCAAATGGCATATATGCATCACAGATGATATATATATATATATACACACACACACATAATTGGATTACCTATTACTGTTTAAAGCACTAAACCAAATATTTCAAGCTATTACTGACTATTTCAAAATATCGTTCTTATAAAACATTCTGATATTTTATTCAAAATATGTATTTCCCCGTTTTGTAGAAGAGCGAACGAAAGAAAAAATTATTTCTGCAAATTGAGCACGAAGGGAAGGAACGTTTCAAAAAAAATTAATAGAGTTATACCCCCTTGATCAGTTTTAAAATCAGCTGCAGTTTACCTTGTCTCCGACTCGTGCTCCTAGTCTCAGGGGTTGTCGTCTTCACCATGCCTGAAGTGCTACTCATTCGGTGTTTAATGAAAGTGGTAGTAGTAGTTACTGGTTTGCTGGACATAGTACGTCCTATCATGAAAAAAAAAAAGAATAGTAGCAATTATAATTATTGGCTACACATGCCAAGTTGAGAAGAGTAGATGGATGAAATACAAGAATAGATGATTTACACAGAAAAAAAGGGTAAAATGAGTAATAATAATAAAAAACAATAACAATAGAGAACAAGAAAAAGTCCCTAGAATGTAGAAAAAGTAAGTATATAAAGCAATTTGGGACGTCCCATTGATAACTACCAATTACCTCTTTCAGTTGTTTTGACAACCCTACAGTTACATTGAATCAGTTTTAATCTCACCAATTTCATCCATCTTTCATAAAATTCAATAGGGAGAAACACTTCCCTTCCAAACTCACCTTCCCAAGTCGTACCTGAGGAAAGAGATGAAGGGCTGGTTTAAGAAGAAAAGTTCTGTCCTTTCAAATATAGGCCACTACACAACTTACTTCACCTCAGCCACTAAGCAAAAGAAGACCATTCTTCCTTACCGAAAAGAGGCAGTGGGTTGATCTTCAAATTCCAAAGAAAGCTAGATCTGTCCGACATATGTTCAACATAAACTCATAAATCAATATTATACGGAGATTGAACAAGTGTGTGGGAGACGGTTTTGTTGCTCAGCATGCGTCTGAGGTTGTTCTGGTGATTCCATCAGTCATACCAGTAGTTTTAGTAAATACACAATAATTCTACTCACTGTAGCATTGCTGACCAAGACGTTTTGGAAATTGTTCATAATCCAGACATGAAAATCCTCTAAAAGAAATTACTCAGACAGTGCTCATCATTTAATCCTAGATTACAATCTATCATGAAGGCACATGGCTCAGTGGTTAGAGCGTCGAGTTTACGATCGTGAGGTTGTGAGCTCGAATCCTGGACCAGGCTGCGTGTTGTGTTCTTGAGCAAGACACTTTATTTCACGTTGCTCCAGTTCACTCAGCTGTAGAAATGAGTTGCGACGTCACGGGTGCCAAGCTATATCGGCCTTTGCCTTTCCCTTGGATAACACTGGTGGTGTGGAGAGTGGGGCTGGTATGCATGGGCGACTGCTGGTCTTCCATAAAACCACCTTGCCCAGACTTGTGACTAGGAGGGTAACTTTCTAGGTGCAATCCCATGGTCAGTGTCGTGACCGAAGGAGGTCCCAGATTCCAGACAATCTATCATACCTTCCAATAACCCTCTACAGAATACAAAGAATGATGTTTCACTGGAGGCCAAGTATCTAGCTGTAGAATGTGACGAGTGCATGGCAGGGCTCCAGATGGCAAAGTCCAACCTCTGTCTATACCTGACCCAGGACTACAATGTCTCACAAACCACAACTTCTCATTATCATCTTCTAGGAATTTTTGCATCTGTCATAACTTGAGTATTTTCCTGCACATTCAAACACTCCTCTGGAGTGGATATTAGCAACAGACGAACTTCTTGACCAGCAGGAACTGTCCCTCTCCACAAAACAAAAGAGCATAGGCTCCAATTTGGAATAGTAACAACCACAGGAATAATACCTATAATCTAAGTGATATTTTTTGCAACATTTATTATATTTGGTACAAAATACTACACATGAAAAATGTAAGCTTGAAAAACTGCATCTGACAGCAACAAATGCACAAATGTATAATTAACTTGTTTCTCATCATCATCATCATATTAACATCTGGGAATCAGTGAATGTTGCATAACTTAACATAACTGGCAAATCTATATTTCCCTTCATTCTCTGTCATTTCATATATATATATATATATATATATATATATATATCCATTGTCATCATCATCAGTATTTTGACATCTACTTTTTCATGTTTGCAGAGGTCAGATAGAATTCATGAAGCCAGATTTTCTATGGCCAGGTGCTCTTCCTGTTGCTAACCCTGATCAATGCTTTCCCAGAGCCAACCAGGTTTTCACAAAGACTGGAAATGAAGAACACTGCTCGTTAGCTGGTGATGCTTGTCACAATTTTTGCATGATGTCAAGACATGGACACACGGACACACACAACAGGTTTCTTTGAATTTCCATCAACCAAATCCACTCACAAGGATTTGGTCAGCCCCCAAAAATAGCAGAAGTCATTTGCCTAACATGCCACACAGTGGGATTGAACTTAAAATCATTTGATTGGGGAGCAAGTTTCAGTTATACCTCTCTCTCTCTTTCTTTCTCTCTCTCTCTCTCTCTCTCTCTCTCTGTACACACAAACACACCTGTGTATTTGAAAACAAGCAGAAAACCATAATGATGTGAACCAGAAGTAGGAGGGTTACGATAATGCTTGTTTCTATAATAATTCATTGTTTCTTAAAATGGTACAATGTGTACAGGGAAGTGTTGTTAACTAAATCAACCTCAGTGCAAGCCTAGTATTTTACTTATCCTCTATCAATCAATAACAACAACAACAACAACAATAATGTCTTTTCATAAGACCCAAAGCCAAATTTTGTACTAAAAGGGTGCTGCAAATTAAATTAATCACATTATATTCGTACTTATTCCAATAATCCTATAGGAGAAAAGGCAAAGTTGACATTAACAAGACTTGGAGCTGGAACACAGAAGAACAAAACTAAATACTTCCAACTCAATGAGAGCACTTAGTAATATTTCTTATACCTTATAAAACATGCACTTATTTTTATAACCTGTGTAAGGCTGAAAGCAAAGTTGAATCAAGTAGAAGGTAAACTAAGAAAAGACAAGAAACAAAACTAGAGCAGATGTTATCACAGCTCAGCTGGGGAGTTAAAGAGAACAAAACTGTTGAGAACAAAACATCATTACATGGTGTCCGAAAGATTTTCACAAAATTTACTTTGTTGCAACAATTCAGAACTCCAGACACATAAAAGTTACTTTACTGATTTGCAAAAACCCATATCCAAATAAATGGCAATCGAACCAATTCTACTATATGGCTCAGAAACCTGGAAGTTATCAAAGAAGCTTGAGAGGCGGTTGGATGGAACCTACACTCGCCTCCTTATGAGAGCTCAAAATCTCTCGTGGAAGTGCCATCCAACCAAAATGCAAATATATGGGAAACTACCACCTGTGTCATCTCTTGTGAAAGGTAGGAGAGTCCAGTTTGCTGGACATTGTTGTAGAGCTGGAAACAAGGCAATTTCTACTCTTCTCCTCTGGAAGCCATCTACTCGCAATACCAGAGGGCGCACACTCTCCTACCCTGATGTAATCTCCAGGGATACAGGCATCCAGCAACAGGACCTCCGCAATGCCATGATGGACTGTGAAGTCTGGCGTAGCATGGTAAATTCCATTGTCTCGACCACGGTCGAACAATGATGATGATGACTGTATTGGGTTTTTTTCTCCCTACCTCTTCTGCAAATACTTCAACAGCCTCTGTTCCACTAAACTAGAAAGCTGTTTACCACCTCTGTATTAGTCCTACCCAACACATATGCTGCATTTCATCACTCTTCACAAAGTGCACTTTGTCATTCATTCTCCACCAAAACTACAACCTTCTTGAATTCTTTCATGACCCATGTTCCCTTACAGATGTTGACCAATAAAACATCAAACTGAGTAGCAGCTAGATCAATTACACTTATCTGTGCGAGTTTCTTATTAATTAATAATAATAATAAACAAATATATTAATCAGAGAGAAATATCTCTGGATAAACTGCCCCAAAACATGCTTGTATTCTTGTTATTGATGCCAGAACAACAAAATGATAAGTGGAACCTAACAGAATACACTCTCAAAAAAAAAAAAAAAAGAGAGAGAGAGAGAGAGAACTAACTGCTGTAATGCATTTAGTTTGTTGTGCTACTTTCTGGCACTGCTCCACCACTGCATGTAGTTTTTTTAAAGTTTTTTTATTAATAAGAAAATATTATAAATAAATCGAACTGTTTTCAGTAAGACATTTCTTTATTCTTATGAAGATGCAAGAAATGAGAAATTGAAGCCCCAAAGCCCTTAGAGCAGCAGAGAAACTATGATGTTTGTTAATCTTTAGTCTAGATTGAATAAAACTCAAGTAAATTTCAGAATACAATTTCCTTTTTGCAAAGATTCATTTAGCAGAAAATAAGTACGAATTACCAAGTAGCACAGGCTACAAACCATTGTGCAGCGTAATAATGAGTAGGAATCTTCCCAAAATATATCAGAGAAGTGATAGAGAAAGCAGAAAGCAGCAAGAGTGTATAAACCAAAATATAGTTGCGATAATTTTGTCATAGATCATTCCTTAAAGAATATAGCCTTTATTTTCTTTTAGAGGTAGTTAAGGAATATGCAGCAAGAAAACAGAACCACCAGCTCCAATGAGTGTATAGCAGCAGCAGTCTAGAATTCACCTGACCTTGAACTTGTATATAACATCAGAAAGAATTGGTAGAAGTACTTCCAAATTCAGTAGGGAAAATCTCAGTTTCTTGACAAAGGCTTCAAAACAGTGTTTTTTGCACCTGTCTGATCTTGAGAGTGCAATACTATACCCCTTGGGGAAAACAGCTGGAGTATAAAGATTATTCATTGTAAGAATGGGAAGTTTAATTTTTTCATAAATTCTTTAACAGTTCATATTCATATCTGCTTGAAAGAAGTTATTTCCTTAAGATTGAAAGATTGAACTTAATCCATATTAAACCTAGAATAATCAATGGATTTATAAGTGAAGGAAAAAGGTTGTTAAAAGAAGAAGAAATTTTTTTCTATTTCCTTAAAAATATCTTGACTTGTTTTTGATAAAATCATTTTGACTATTAGTTTAAATTACCTTGAAAAAAGTTAAACCACTTAAATTTCAAAGATAAACATGAAAGGAGAACTTTTATTAATTTTTAACATAAATATTTAATATAAATTCATTCTTCAAATATATGGAAGATTCAGTTTAGAGTGAGGGCTAAAACTCTGCTAAGTTTCTTTTTATGGTAATACATAAATCTACAAAAACTGCCAATGTTGTTTTGATGCGAATACAGCAGAACAGTATGCATTTTTAAACAATCGTATTTTCTCTCTTCAATAATTAACTACCCATGAAAATATAATCCTATATTCAAATTGCCATTCAATCAAACCTTTGAATCACATGCTAATTATAATGGCTCTTGAGAATTGAAATATCATTGGTCATATTCTCTGTTTTATAAAGTACAATTGGCAGAACTATTTCCAAAAAGGAAGTACACAGCAAGAGGAATTTCATCCTTAAGTGAAGTTAAATATTCAAACAATAAAGATGGTGTTTAACCTTTTAACATTCAAACCAACCACCAGCCTAAATATTCTACCTATTTTATGTTCAGATCCAACCTATCACACCTATCCTACAATGTGATTCTAAAAATTAACAATCACATCATTGAAATCTCAAAGCTACATTATTTTGCTTGATAACTTCAAGGCGGCGAGCTGGCAGAAACGTTAGCACGCCGGGCGAAATGCGTTGCCGTATTTCGTCTGCCGTTACGTTCCGAGTTCAAATTCCACCCAGGTCGACTTTGCCTTTCATCCTTCCGGGGTCGATAAATTAAGTACCAGTTACGCACTGGGGTCGATGTAATCGACTTAATCCGTTTGTCTGTCCTTGTTTGTCTCCTCTAAGTTTAGCCCCTTGTGGGTAGTAAAGAAATATATATTGCTTGACTACTTCAAAGCAATATGAATAAATATGCATTACAATTAACAGAGTAATCTGAATGCTAAAGGGTTAAATGCTCCAAAGTTATCTGAAAAAGATGCATAGTAATGGGATTTTTGGTGATAGGGTTTTTTTTCTTTTTTCTTTTTGCATCAAATGAGTAATGCAGTGCAAGATGAAATTTAACATTACACTGTCAAGTGCTTATATATCCATCTTAAATAGCCACTGGAAAAGCAAGCCATTACATCTGGCTCAAGTGAGAGGACAAGTGGTGCAGCAAGAACAAGCATTAAAGAGAGTAGAAACATCTGGCCCTGAAACCACAGCATTTGACTCAATGAAATTTATGCTGTTGAGTGAGAGTTCTGTCACTGACATCAGCGGGACCCCAAGCAGCTTTCGAGATATGGTCAAAGGGGCTAAAACACCTACAGAGCTGCTTCACCACCTGATGAGATGCTCACACCTGCATTTAGAGTACAGAAGCACCCTCAGTACACAAAATTATCTTAAAATATTAAGAAAATTACTCCCACTTAAATGTTAGAAATGTAGTCTAATCTCAACCAGTTAAATTCTGTCAAAATCCAATAAAATTCAGAAAAAATCAGATTAAGTTTTTAGGAATGAAGAATATTTGCAAATTATTAATTTATAATTATGGAAAAGAATACAAACCTGTATTTTTCTGTGGGCTGCCCATTACGAAAGAAGTTGAGTTCATAGTCTTACACAACTGAACCTCACAATCTGAGCTGATGACACTAACCTGATGAGATAACATTAATAATAACAGAATAAATAAATAAATAACAGTAACTTGGCCAATATGATTACAAAAATAGGTTTCAGAAAAACAATACATGCAAAACCATAGAAGGGCCAACAACTTCTCACAGAAAAACTTGATATGCAACTGAAATTCTAATGATGGACAAACATAAATGTAGTACAGCATGAGTCTCTCTCCAAATTTCCCCTTTCTCTTCCAATAAGGAGTCTATTTACATATAGGGTTTATTGCTAACATGCTTTACGGTGTTTAAGTCATTAGACTAGTTATGCAGTCCAATTCAGTACTAACTCAAACCCAGGATTTATTTCACAGTCTGAGAAATGCCTTATCAATCACCATTCGTCAAACCCCTAAATTACAAGACATAAACACAGTCACAGTGCTTTTGCAAGTGATGTCAATGTAATGGCAGACACATAAACGCAGACATGCTCACGTAGATACTTGCAGGGCTGGCCTTAAGCCAACTTGACTGATTGCTGCCAATCGAGCCCAGGGAGGCCACATCCTATACTGCAACAGACATTTCATGGTGTCCTCCATGAAGTTTACAAACCCTATGCTTGGAATGACCAATTTTATATATATGTATATATATATGTATATATATGTATATATATTTATAATATATATATATAATATATGTATATATATTTATAATATATATATATATATATATTTATAATATATATATATATATATATATTTATAATATATATATATATATATATATAATATATATATATATATATATATATATATATATATATATATATATATGTGTGTGTGTGTGTGTATATGATAGATCGTTAGCCACAACACACATTTTTTTCTCTCCTTGTTTTTTCTGTGCCCCTTTCTGTAGAAGAGCGTAGGCTCGAAACGTAAAAGACTTTTTCTATTCCTGAGTGTTATACTAATACATCTGTTTGTTTTGTACACCGCCTGTCTTCGTCTTTTGTTTTTTCGTAAACTCTCCTTATATATATATGTATGTATATATATGTATATATATATATATATATATATTATATATATATATATATATTGAAGTAGATAAATGAATTATCTTATTACAGATTAGTCAAATGATAATCGATACCTGGGTAGCAAAAATCACAACAGAAAAGCACGGTTGAGGTTACGACCATGGGGCCTAAAATCCGTGCCTTAGTGCGGAAATTTGAAGTTTTATATATTTAGTGTAGGAAGAAATGGAGCTGAACGAAGATTTAACAAAATTCCTTTTTATTATTTTCTACATATGTTTCAAAGGCTGCAAAGTCCCTAATTTGGATTGAATAAGGAGTCCATTTTGCAGCCTTCTCTTCAGGAAAATCCAGGAACTTAATTCTCCTATTCCATGGGCTCCTCGTGAGCGTTTGTCGAAAAGCTTGCTGTGCATTTTGTTGGAGAATTAAGTTTCCTGAAGAGAAGGCTGCAAAATGGACTCCTTATTCAATCCGAATTAGGAACTTTGCAGCCTTTGAAACATATGTAGAAAATAATAAAAAGGAATTTTGTTAAATCTTCGTTCAGCTCCATTTCTTCCTACACTAAATATATATATATATATATATATATATATATATATATGTATTTATAATATATATATAGGTGCAGGAGTGGCTGTGTGGTAAGTAGCCTGTTTGCCAATCACATGGTTCTGGGTGGCACCTTGGGCAAGTGTCTTCTACTATAGCCTCGGGCCGACCAAAGCCTTGTGAGTGGATTTGGTAGACGGAAACTGAAAGAAGACTGTCGTATATATGTATATATATATATGTGTGCGTATATGTTTGTATGACTGTGTTTATCTCCCCAACATCGCTTGACAACCGATGCTGGTGTGTTTATGTCCCCGCCACTTCGTGGTTTGGCAAAAGAGACCGATAGAATAAGTACTGGGCTTACAAAAGAATAAGTCCCGGGGTTGAGTTGCTCGATTAAAGGCGGTGCTCCAGCATGGCCGCAGTCAAATGACTGAAACAAGTAAAATAAAAAAAAGAGTATATATATATTTATAATATACTAGCATTATGACCCGGCGTTGCCGGGTCATAGTGCTAGTGCATGTATATATGTGTACATCTATATATATACATCTACACATAAAATACAAAATACAAAGTTATATCTTGATATCACTAGTGATAACAATACTCAAAATATATAACAGACTGGAATTGTAGGCCCGTCTCTTGCAATTTTGATCAATTGTATCTTGTCCTCCCTCTTGTATAGAAGTGTGGCTACAATCCAGCCTACCTCTACTTCTGGGGGGACGTTTTAAATTTTTATCTGGGATGTCCTACGTCCCAGATATAAAGGTAAAAATAAAATATTTCCACTTTGCAAGGTTCGAGTCGAGTACTCCCTTGTACGCTCCGTTGACTCGAACCTTGCTTCTATTGTGGCGAATTTACTGCCTCTGGCAAGATACTTGATATCTTTCATAGTCGCACCGAGACACTTTTCAATGGTGCTTTCCTTCAGGTCTTCAAATCTTTTGTTTTTTTCTCTCTACATTGTATACTTTATAGACAATAGTCTTTTCTTTAATTTAATGGACTATTCTATTTCTGTGCATTAATTTTATTTATAATTTATTCCCATTCATGTGAAACCACTTATTCAAGTTCAAGTCATTGATGCAATTTTATACCAATTGCTATTTTTACTTTTGTTATGTTACGATTATATTATACTTTATATTATACTTATATTATACTTGCAAGAAAGCTCTGAAAAAGAAGCTGTAGCAGTTTTGCAAGGGCTCATTTGCACAATTTGAGAAGGATCACTGGAAATCCATCAGGTCCAGCAGCTGAGTTTGTGTCAATCTCATCTATGGCTAGTGTGATATCATCATCTTCAATGTTGATGTACTAAATTTTTGCCTCTTTGGCCACAGGTAATGTGGCAAAGAATTCTTCTGGGTTGTTTACTTGCCTGTGTACTAGAGGTGTAGTGAACACACTTTGGAACTGTTCGTTCAGTATTTCACTTATCCTCGTTGGATTTCCTGTGAGGGAGCGATCTTTGTGTTAGAGAGGTCCTATTCTCTGGTGCACTGTTTGACTTTATATTTTCTATTACCCAAGCTTCTTTATCTGCTCTCTCCTTTTCATGAGACTGATGCAGACTTTTCTCAATTTCCATTAGCATTCTCTCGAGCCAAGACTTCTCACCACTTTTGGTGTGCTTGCTCAGACGGTTCGCAATCCTTGTCCAGCGTCTCATAAGAATCTTCCTTTCTCTAATGATCCTGTTTTTGTGTGTGCTGGCCCTGCACACTGGGACATATTTGTCACATATAGCTTGTATTATGGACATGAAACGTTTGTGTTTCATGTCAATGTCTGGTGTAGAGAGACATTCAGGCCAATCCTGTCTGAGGATCTCTTTCTCAATCAACTTCCAATTTACCTGATGAAAGTTTAATTTGGAGAGATTGTGGATGCTTCGAATAGGCTGTGTGTCCGCGGGGGCTTTTGGTCCATACATAGACATCTCTATTATTTTATATATATTATATATATATATATATATATATATATATATATATATATATATATATATATATATATATATATATATATATATATATATATATATATATAAGGCGCAGGAGTGGCTGTGTGGTAAGTAGCTTGCTAACCAACCACATGGTTCCGGGTTCAGTCCCACTGCGTGGCACCTTGGGCAAGTGTCTTCTATAGCCCCGGGCCGACCAAGCCTTGTGAGTGGATTTGGTAGACGGAAACTGAAAGAAGCCTGTATTATTTAAATATATAACAAAATTATTAAAAAAATATAATTAATTTTTTTAATAATTTTGTTACATATTTAAATAATATAAATTAAATAATCTTATGTATTGGCTTAAGTTTTTCATTGTATGATTTGCCTAATAGTGGTTTTATCTCTAATTTAATATAATATAATATTTTACTATAAAATTCGATTCAATCTTAAATCTGATTTTTCCCTGTAAGTTTGGATTTATTCCCTAATATTTATTATATGTATATATATATATATTTATATATATACATATATATATCAAATAAAATCAAAAACAGAACACAAAGGATGTCGCGGTACACGTGTTTCAAGCTTTATAAATGACCTGTTCTTACATCAGTGTATAATAGATATAAAATATGGCTTAAAGCTCTCTTCAGCCACATGCATTGTTTTTCCAAAGAGTTACATCACACTATAAAAGATATGAAAAGTACATGTAGTATTACCCATAATAATAGGTATATCATATCTCCCTGAGAAAGTGTATTTGTAAAATTTCATAACTACATAGGCGTGTAGGGGATCATTGGATTTCGAAAACCCGTATCACCAGTCAGCATAGAGTGAATGTCAAATGGAATTGAATGGGTTCATTCTTCTTGTAAGGAAATAGAAATAAAGAGAAATAAAGAGAAGGAAAAAGAAAAAGGAGGAAAATAGGGAGAACATGGAGAGGAAAAAAATAGATAGATATATAGATATATATATTTATATATATATTGATATGAAGGTCAAAATGGAGAAAAAGTGCTGTGACCTAGTTTCGTGGTTTGGCGCCGGACAGACTGGGGAAAGCTTTTGTCCTGTCATTTCTAGGGAAATTAATGAGGTTGGAAGATACCTCTGACCCTTATCCGGTCAAGCAAGGAAAAAAATAAAAATGCTACCCTTTAAAATGTGGCGAGCTGGGGGTTTGTTAGTCAGTTGGCAACAGGGTAGTTGGCGTGAGGGTCAATGCAGAGATGACAGTTGGCAAGAGGCGAGAAGGACAGGTAAATAGTGTTAGGGCATGTCAAGCGAAAGGAACTAAGGGAGATTACAAAGAAAATCGTCTCTTTGCAACAGCTCAGCTACTGGGAAAGGTTCAAACAGCTAAGACTCTACTCCCTGGAGAGAAGACGGGAAAGGTATGCAGTAATATATGTCTGGAAGATCCTGGAAGGAATTGTGCCAAATTTTGGCATTGTAAGCTACACCAATGCTAGAACGGACGACACTGCATCGTGCCAAAGATCCCAGCAATGCCATCACACTTCAGGACCAGCTACTGCAACAGCCTGGGTTTCAAGGGCCCACAGCTTTTTAATATTCTCCCAAAGAGTCTGAGGAACTTGCACAAAGTAGATGTAGCGGTTTTTTAAATCAAGCTGGACATCTTCCTGTCAAGAGTCCCAGATGAACCTACCTCACGGCAAGAGGTGCAAATCAGAGTAGCTATATCAAACTCCATTCTTCAAGTGCCACATATTAGAGGAGGCTCTTAGTAAAACAGTGTAGCACGAAACGGTGGTGCATCAGCATGGCCGCAGCTCTGAGCTGAAACAAATATATATATATATATATATATATATATATATATAATATATAATACATATACATATACATATATACATATAACATATATATACATATACATTTATATATACATGTATATATATACATATAAAGTTAATCTAAACAAGAAAGCACAAAAAAACACAACAACGCTAGGACGTGGAACAAATATAGTATTATTGAACGCTCAGGAAAGAAGGAAAGAAGGAGGGTTAAACGTTTCGAGCGGAGCTCTTCGTCAGAAACATAGGAGGAGGAGGAAAGATCCAGAGAAGGGAAGACAGAGGAAAAAAATCGCCAACGGTACACATGCGGTCACATTTATACATATATATATATATAATATACATATATATATATATTTATTTATATAATAACATATCTTCTGATAGATAATATCTGTTATAATTGTGCAATGGTGGTGGGAGATAATAATTCACCTTTCTGAAAGACCTGTGGTGAATAAGACTTGTGGTGGGAATAATTAAACTTCTGCGGCTGTCACGTTTCGTCTTTATAGATACAAACAGAAATACATTGAGCGATGCGTTGGAGAAGAAAGAGAGACGGTGGAGGTGTCAAGCATTGTTATATAGAAAGAAGGTGGAGGGAAGGGGGAAAAGAGAGAGATTGAGGAAGAAAAGGTGATATATGAAAGGGAGGACTGAAAAATGAAATATCTTGAAACCTAAAGATGATTTGCCTTAAGAGAAAGATTCTCATGATTGTGTGGTGGTGGTTGTGGCGATGATAATTCTCTTTATGAATGCAGACAGACATAGAGAGAGAGAGAGTGACAGCGCTTGCGAAGGCGGCTGAGGAAAGATAGTAGACGCTATCAAACGACGTTATAGAGAGAAAGTGAAAGGAAGGGAGGAAAGAGAGAGAGAGAGAGATAGAGAAAGACAGGCAGATAATAGAATGCGATGGCGGCGGGGGAAAGATAATAGACGCTGCGAAACGATGTTATAGAGAGGACGTGAAAGGAAGGGAGGAAAGAGAGTGAGAGATGGAAAAAGACAGACACATAAAAGAATGAGAGTAGACTTGTCAAAGTGTGCGTTTTTGGTCCTAGCAATGACACCTTTTAAGATGGAGACTTCTAACCTAGCCCACTCGCATCCTCACCTCATTTTACATGTCCCTGTAAATTTTAGAGTCAATCCGATGGGATCTAGTGGCCTTTAACCCATTCTCAATGCCAAAACCAGACAAACAAACTTTTTGCATTTCAGAATTATAATATAGAAATAAATAAATAAATGGAGTTTAACGCAGGTATTATTCAAATACTTTTACTTCAGACACATGTTTCGAATATATATATATATATATATATATATATATATATATATATATATATATATACACACACACATCTATATAATGGAAAAGTTTACGAAAATAAACAAAAGACGAAGGCAGGTAGAGTACAAACAAACAAATGTATTAGTATAGTGCTCAGGAACAGAAATAGAAAAAGTCTTTTATGTTTCGAGCCTATGCTCTTCGACAGAAAGATACACAGAAAAAAACAAGGAGAGAAACAAGGAGAGAAACAAGGAGAGAAAAAAATACGTGTAGGAGCTAATGATCTATCATGGCATCCTGACTTCGGACAGTGGTCAGACGCGAGAGGGACAGTAGGGGAGATAACAGGGTCAAGTGACTTCCAATACGAAGGTGCCCCCAACACAAAGGTGCGTGTGTATAAGAGAATATGTGCATGTGAAAGAGGGCTAGTGGTCTGGATGTGTGTGTGTATGTATGTGTAGGTGTAAAGATGTGGGGATGGGTGTGTGGGCGTGTGCTGTGGGTTGGTGTGGTGTGTGTGTGATGTGTATGTTGTGTATGGTGTGTAGTAGTGTAGTGTATGTAGAGTAGTATAGTGAGAGGATGTGGGGTGGGTTCGGCTGGGGTGTGGGTTCGGAGTGGGGGTTGTGGGTAGTAGAGGGTGGGGGTTGTGGGTAGGTAGAGGGGGAGGGTTAGAGGTGAGGTATGTGGGGGAGGTTACGGGATATAGGTGTGAGGTATGTGGGGGGGAGGGTGTGGGATAGGGGTATGAGTAGTGGAGGGTGAGGGTATGAAAGAGAGGAGGAGAGAAGAGGGGTGCAGGGGATGGGGAAGAGTGAGAGGGGGAGAGAAGAGAGGAGGGCAGGGGATGGGGGAGAGTGAGAGGGGAGGAGGAGGGAGAGAGGGGAGTGAGGGAGCAGAGAGAAAGAGAGAAGGGGAAGAGGGAAGAAGAGAGAAGAGGGAAGAAGGGAAAGAAGGGAAGAGGAGGGAAAGAGAGTAGGGGTGAAAAGATGTAGGAGTGAAGAGAAGTAGGAGTCAGGGAGGAGGTTAGATGAAAAGGGGGGGAGAGTTGAGCCCAAATGGTGTAAAAGAGCGAAGAGAGAAGATTAATCCCTGTTCACGGCAGAAGCGGGAATCCGGATGGCCTCTGTGCAAGGACAATCCGAACACAGACAGGTGTTGCAAGTAGTGACCGGTGGAGCGGAAATGGCATGAGACTGGAGTGTCATTGGCAAGGCAGATGTCTCGGAGGTGTTCCGGGAACCGGTCAGCCAAGCGGCGTCCCGTTTGTCCGATATACAGGGAATGGCAGAGAGAGCAGGAGATGCAATAGATGATATTCCTGGAGGTGCAGGTGAATGAGTCGATGATGCGATAGGGTCGATGATGGGTGCCGGTGAGGAGGGTGGTGTTGGAGAGGTAAGGGCAAGTGCGGCAGCGTGGGCGGGAGCAGGGGAACGAGCCAGGTTGGGAGGTAGGGTTGGGGAAGAAGCTGTGGACCAAGAGGTTGCGTAGGTTATGGGCTCATTTGAAGGAGGGGAGGGGTCGGTTAGGGAAGAGGTGTGAATTGGCCAGGTCGGACTGGAGATGCCGGAAAGCTCGAAGAATGGTGCGTTGGAGAGGTAGGGTGGTAAGTGAGGGGAAAAGGGAGGCGGGAGACTGCAGGGCGGGTTCGAGGGGAGAGAGCAGATGCACGGTCTATGCAACGTGCTCTGGCAAGGGCAGTGTGGATAGTGGTGAGGGGGTATCCACGTAGGACGAAGTGGTGAGCCATGAGTTGAGACTGAGTCTCAAAGTCATGGTCGTCACTACAGAGCCTATGTAGACGGAGGAATTGGGAATAGGGGATTGAAAGCTTGGTGTGATTGGGGTGGGAGGAAGAGAAGTTTAGGTATGAGTGTGAGTCTGTGTGTTTGTAGTGAATGGAGGTGGTATATATATATATATATACATATATATATATATATGTATATATATATGTGTATATATATATATATATATATATATATATATATATATATATTATATATATATATATATATATATGTGTATATATATATATATATAAAAGTATATATATATATGTCTTTGTCTTTTGTCTTTTACTTGTTTCAGTCATTTGACTGCGGCCATGCTGGAGCACCGCCTTTAGTCGAGCAAATCGACCCCGGGACTTATTCTTTGTAAGCCCAGTACTTATTCTATCGGGCTCTTTTTGCCGAACCGCTAAGTGACGGGGATGTAAACACACCAGCACATAAACACACACACATACATATATATATATATATATATATATATACATATATACGACGGGCTTCTTTCAGTTTCCGTCTACCAAATCCACTCACAAGGCATTGGTCGGCCCGGGGCTATAGCAGAAGACACTTGCCCAAGATGCCATGCAGTGGGACTGAACCCGGAACCATGTGGTTGGTTAGCAAGCTACTTACCACACAGTCACTCCTGCGCCTATATATATATTCTTTTAATCTTTTATTTGTTTCAGTCATTTAACTGTGGCCATGCTAGAGCACCAACTTTAGTCAAACAAATTGACCCCCAGGACTTATTCTTTGTAAGCCTTATTCTATTGGTCTCACTTTGCTGAACCACTAAGTTACAGGGACGTAGACACACCAACATTAGTTGTCAAGCAATGGTGGGGGGACAAACACTGACAGACAAATACACACACACACATACAGCAATCTTCTTTCAGTTTCTGTCAACTAAATCCACTCACAAGACTTTGACTGGCCCGAAGCTATAGTAGAAGACACTTGCCCAAGGTGCCCCATAGTGAGACTGAACCCAGACCCATGTGGTTCGTAAGCAAGCTACTTACCACACAACCACTCCTACACCTATATATATGATGATGAGCTTCTGCACAAAAATCTACCAATTTCACTCATAAAACATTAATTAGTCTGTGGCTGCAGTAGAAGGCAAGATACTAAGCACTAGGACTAAATCTGAAGCAACATAATTGTGAAACTAGCATCAGCACATTGATATAATTTATAATGCAATTTAAATTAGAATCATCATTTAATATCCGCCTTGCATGCTGGCAGGAGGTGGACAGTTTGACAGGAATTGGCCAGGCAGAAAACTGCATCAAACTTGTGTCAGTTTTGGCAGTTTTTACGACTGGATGCCCTTCCTAACACCAACCACTCCACAGAGTGGACTGCGTGCTTTTTACGTGGCAGCAGCACAGGTGAGGTCAGTAATGGCATGGTTTTACAGCTGGATGCTCTTCTAAATGTCAACCATTTTACAGTGTGGACTGGATGTTTTTATGTGACACTGGCAGGGTCACCAAGTAACTTACAAGATAATCTTTGAGAGGAGAGGGGACATTGGAGGAGGTAATCTTGTGTCAGATGATGAAAGGTTAGATTGTGACAGAGGCAGAAACTGATGTCTTGCTGTAGAGGGGCTACATGGTTACCCAGAGACAGAGACAGACAGAGAGTTAACAAGAATGGGGACAAAAACAGGTGTGCCACTGTAAAAGAGATATGTTGGTTACATAATGAGATTTAAATTTGAATATAAACACTTTAGCATGGACAATCTCATGCAGGTTGGTATTAAAATGTTAGATTCTTCTGTTGATAAAATAGACATTATTATTCAGAAACATCTCCATTTCCTAACTGCTCACAATTAGAAAAAAATTTATGTATTTAGAAATTTGTTTAACCTGCCAGAATGCTGATTATATAAAGGAGATCGTCATATACTTATGCTTTTAAGAACATTTGTGGAGTAGAGAGAAAACAAATTTCTCTTCAGTTATTTGGGATACATAAAAAAGACAGAAAAAAATATATTTCCAAGAAATAACAAAATAAATTACCTGAATTCGATAATTACCAGGCTGAATGTCAGTAAATTCTAGCTCCGTTAAATTACCAGGCAACTGAGGAAAATATATTCATTCGATTGAAATAAATTAGAATTTAATTTTTCTAACAAGGGTACTGAGCAATAAACAAGGCTGAGAGAGAGAGAAAGAGAGAGAGCAGAGAGAAAGAAAGAGACAGACAGACAGACAGAGGGAGGGAGAGACAGACAGGGCACAGAGTACTCATTTTAAAAATCCAAATGATGAAAATGCTTCTAGTTCTATACTGTATTAAGTGTAGCCAAATAATAACTTATCAATAGGGTAATTAGATATGTAGTTTGTCAAATATGCTTGTTAATCTCTTTTTTCTATCTTAATTAAAAAATTTGAAAAATTTGAAAAATTTCAACCTGCATGGAATATATCTTACTTCATAAAGTATTCATCAACATTTACACATTTCAAATAAAGTTTATAATTTCTTACTTTTTTTAAATATTATGACTGAAACATATACGAATTATCAAACGGAGATTGAGGATTGTAGGCTATGAGGTTATATATAGTGTTTGACTACAGATCAGAATCATAAATTCAAGCATTTTTTTACCAATCTTGTTCCTTATGGCAAAACACATTACTAGAACTGACTTGGTCAGCTTGGTTAGCATATGGAAAAGCTATATAAAAGCTATATGTAAGCATCTAAATTTTTGGAAGCAGGAATGAGTCAATTGCTCCCAGGTTCTTTTGGCAATGTGCCAAGAAAACAAGGACTTTTTCAGCAGACTTATCACACAGGATGCAACATGGGTCCATCACTATGATCCTGATACTGAAGTTCAGTCAAAGCAATGGAAGCATGATAACTCACCACCTCCAAAGAAGGCTTGTGTTCACCCTCAGCAGGCAAGATGATGCTCACAGTCTTTTTGGACCTGCGCAGAGTAGTGATGATGGATTTCCTGGCAAAGGATACCACAATTAACGAGACATATTAAGCTTCTCTGCTGCACAAATTGCAGGACGCCATTTGAGGAGAGGCATGGCATATTGACCAAAGGAGTCCACCTCCTCCAAGACAATGCCCCAGTTGTTCACAATGCACATGTTGCTCAGATGAAAGCACATTCCTGCGGCTATGAAATCTTTTTTCATCCCACTTACTCTCCCAACGTAGCACCATCTGACTTCCACCTCTTTCCAACCATGAAGTTCTTTTTGAAGGGGAAGCACTTCTCGGATGATGATGAACTTATTTCTGAGGTAAAGTCTTTGCTTCAGACACAAACTACTGACTTCTACAGACGAAGTCTTCACAGCTGCATAAAGCAGTGTGTCACCATTGGTGGTGGCTATGTAGAGAAGGACTAATAATTATGCCAAGTTTCATTTATGCCAGCCTTTAGGAAGTGGGTCAGGAGAAATCTTTAATGAACACCCTGCATATATCCAAATTTAAAGAATGGAGTAGATAAAATCCAGCTACTTATGTCTCAAAGCTAGCAGAACCTTGTAAGTAGTAACTAGCCAAACAAGAGTAATCCACTAGCTACTCATCAGGCCAAAGGTACGTTAGTCAAATGAAGGTTATATTGACTAAGGTATCTTTGGCCTGATGATTAGCTAGCGGAGTACACTTCATATGAGTAATTACTATTTCCAAAGTTCTGCTAGCTAGGAAACATAAGTAGCTTGGATTTTATCTACTCCGTTCACTAAATTTGGATTTTTATTTGATACACAACAACCCCAGTTGCTAACCATAGACTACAAAATAAATTTTTTCAGCTTATTGAACTTTGGATATGGGAAAAATTTACAACCTTCTACATCAATAAACCACTATTGTTCCTGAAAGTTGTTTTTACACCTCCTACAGACTGCTCAAATCTTACTAACTTCCTACGCCTTGATTCCTGGATCTTACCATTACATATTACTTTATATATTATATATATATAATGCCTACCTGTTGCTGTTGAACAATAACTGAAGAGATTGGATCAGGAATAAGTGTAGGAAACCGGATCAAGCTGACATTATAACTATCAGCCACATATTGACGACTTGGTTCAAATACCACATGAAGACTATTTTCACTATCAATTGACACAGCAATTGTTCGTTTCTTGTTCACATTCAGTGAATTGACTGCAGAAATAGAAAATAAGTCTTTGTTATTTTCAAAGAGCAAATGAAACTTAAAAAGTATTGTATTCAATTTAACAATCTAGTTTAATAATACCTATACAAACTAACCAACCCAAAGACAGTTACATTTCTTAATAGTAGATTATTGTTACCAAACTTATAAACTGCAATCAAATACATGTGCACACATACACACACACACACACACACACAAGTATAGCTATATATAAGAATGGTCAAATCATTAAATGAATGATCATTGAATATTATTTAAGTGGTGCATCAATTTTTAGAAAGAATAGGTTGACAGTAACTTCAAAAGTCCATTGCTCATTGGTCAACAAATGGTGAAATTTTGAAATCACTATGCACTTTTACCTTATAAATATTAATACACACACATCAATACCAAATTTAAAGCATGAAATCAACCAGGTTTTAAACACTGAAAACTAGTGGGGGTGGGGTGAGTAGATAATATTGCTCTGTTTACTAATAAGGCTTTATTATAACAGTACAATACTTTATTGAATATTTCTTTACAAAAGCTTAGACTGAAGATTTTCCTGCTGTTGTAGATGAAATTCTTAACCTTTAGTATTTAAACCAGCGACATCCAGCCAAAATATCCTTCCTATTTTATATGTCCAAACTAGTCAGATCTAGTTTCTCACATCAACCCTACAATGTCATTCTAAAAATTAACAGTTATCTCATCAAAATCTCAAAGCTACAGGATAGGGCATGGTTAGTTGAAAATAATGTGAATAAATAAGCACTACTTTTGATAAAAGAATGTAAATGCTAATAGGTTAGACACTGCTGGAGTTGGGGTGGTGACATGGTCTAAATAATTCAAGAGTTTCTCATTTGGCTCACTGAAAGGTTTATGTAAGCTAGTTCTTACAAACACACACACACATGTATGTACGTGCCACAGCTATCATCATTAGTGTGGCTTAGACTGAATGAGCTGTCAGGTCAAGTCAGCCCTTATTCAGGTATACTGCCTTCTTAGATTGGTCAAAGGACAGAGTGCTCATATATTTTATTTTTAGCATAGTTTCTGTATTTGATGCATTGTATCATGGTACCGGCACTAGAGAGGTTGTCAGATCCCTGACAAAACAAAAGAGACCTTTCTATGTTATTTCTGTTTGTTCACCAATTATTTTAGAGTGAACTGGGTGCATTTTATCATGGCACCATTCAGGCACTGTGGTAGAGTGGATAGAAAAGAAAAGATGATATGCAAGAAGGTTACATAGGAAGTAGTGAATGGAGACTTAACAGTAATACAACAGGTGAGAAACATGAAGTACATATATTACATATCCCAGCCTTCATCTCCACCAGCAGCTTAACAAATATTTTGTCATGCTTATACCAGTGGACAGATCTTCTTCAGCATCTTATACTGCCACTTGTTAAGCTTCTTTGTCACTTCCTTTCTGAGGTTCAGTTTCTTGAGATCTATCATCACTACTTCATCCCATGTATTAATGTCTCCATCATCCACAGCTTCAAACCATTTCAACTGCTCAGCAATAGTTTATAGAACTGACATCCTTCATATGCATCACATACCTGTACTTGCATAGTCTTCTTTCTTGCCCTCTCCATCCAATTCTTCATATATCCAGCTTTCCTCTCACTTTACTTGTACTCTATTGTTCATGCACACTAACATTACACAGCCAGTACAGCTTCCTCACTTCATTTCTTTCTAATCATTGCATATCTTACATATTCAATAGCCACATCTCACAATCATGTGGCATCAAACTTCATACACAAGCATCATACAACCTGGCTTTTACTCTGAGAAAGAAACTATTTCTTGCAGCAGCTTTTTCAATTTTTACCACCCTGTTCTTACTCTATTATGCTTTTGAAACATCAACTTCCACCTGGTAATTAGGTTACCTGAGTAACAAAAGTTATCAACTACTTTTAATGAGGAATTCATTCTAAATGTATTCTTGCCGCTGCTAACTACTCCTGTGCATTTGCGTCATATGAATTCGATCTACCCAGTCAGACAGCCTGTGATTGCACTCTTGTGCATCCATAGTTTACATTGAATATACTGTATGGAACCCCTACTAAGTCCCTTTTCCCTTTTCTCTATGTCAAGATTGGTTATTTCCCTGATGATTAACAGAGTTGTGTTTTTTTCCCAAAATCGGAAAACTTTAGTTTTTACATAATTTACTCTCCATTCCAAATTTTGCTTTTGTGCTCGAAATTTCTTCAATAAATCATCAACATTTTGTTTATAAGAAATAGATCATCAGCATGCAGGAGTTCTCATAGACTTGGATGATTATATTAAACAGGTAATGGTTGAAAACTAAACCTTGCTGAACTGATATTCACTCACTAAATTCATTACTGAATCCCCACCAACATACTAAATTCATTGCTGAATTCATTAGTGATCCACACTTTGCTAACTATATGGCTTCTGTGGCTCTCACAAGCTATTCAAATACTCATATAACGAATGCTAAGGTATAGGAGCTTACTCCCAGATAAGTACTTCTGTTGTTGTCTCATAAGGAAGATGGTATTGACAGCACTTCTTCCTAGTACAAAGCCAAGCTACATCTCATCAAGGCCAATACTGATCCTAATAAATTTTGCTATAACTCTCACTACAAACTTCATAAGCTGGCCCAACAATTTGATTCCCTAGTAGTTACATCTCTCTAGTTAGTTAGTTAGTTAATTTGGTTCAAAAGCAAATAGCAAGGCCATGTAGGGGGACATGGAGTTAAGTACAGGGTGGTGTTCATGTAAAGAGTTCAGGCCACTTGAGGTCAAGGGAGGCTTTGAACAAAGCGGTCGTCGGCATCTTCACCATCTCGTCTGGCAGCTTGTTCCACAGATCCGCAACCCGGACGGAGAAAGCTCCTCTCCTTCGATTGAGATGAAATCGTCGCAGGTAGAGCTTTTTGGAATGACCCCACAGCCGACGCTCTGGAGCAGGAGTGAAGAACAGCTCTTTTGAGAGGTTACACTTTCCGCTTATGATGTTGTGGGCGAGAATGAGATCACCACGCCCTTGTAGCAATTGGGAATAATACTGCAACACTGTTATTAGGTACAACGCCTTTCAGTTCTACCTAATAACAAATGTAAGTGTCTACTAAACACATACCTCAGATAGTGTCAGTGTGATATTGTGTGTGTGTGTCATTGCGTGTATATGTGACAAGGCTAACCCTTTGAATTATAGGTACAGTTTTACAGGCTTCTACACAGATCTGTCTCTTTACTCTTTTACTTGTTTCAGTCATTTGACTGTGGCCATGCTGGAGCACCGCCTTTAGTCGAGCAAATCGACCCCGGGACTTATTCTTTGTAAGCCCAGTACTTATTCTATCAGTCTCTTTTGCTGAACCGCTAAGTGACGGGGACGTAAACACACCAGCATCGGTTGTCAAGCAATGCTAGGGGGACAAACACAGACACACAAACACATATACACACACATATATATATACATATATACGACAGGCTTCTTTCAGTTTCCGTCTACCAAATCCACTCACAAGGCATTGGTCGGCCCGGGGCTATAGCAGAAGACACTTGCCCAAGATGCTACGCAGTGGGACTGAACCCGCAACCATGTGGTTGGTTAGCAAGCTCCCTAATTCTACTTACAAAGCTGTGGACAACTTAAGGCTGGTAGGCAATTAGTCCAAGAAGCTACATAAAGAGATCCAGGACTTTGCGACAGCCATGCTCTCATGAGATTGACAGAAACTACACAAGTTATATCTGCATAAGATGATAATTTAGTGTAGTAACTATATTTAAATATATTTAATACATTGAGCATTAAACAACTAATTAGAAGTAATAGTGAAGTGATGAAAAGTAATATACCTTGACTACTGTGGGTGTTATGTTCCAAAACCTCCCGTAATAGGTGAAAATCCACAAAGTAGGAACAGTACAGTATATTTTTTAAAATTATTTTTATTATTTGTAAATATCTGTTTTATTATAAATGCAAAACAACACCCCAGAGGAATCGATGTAAGCTTAAACAATAAACCGCGATAGGTGAACCGTGATATGGCGAAAGATTACTATAATGACAAATATCATAATATTTTAGCAAATATGAGAGATAACTCTGGATATTATTCATCCACAAAGCATAGACTTCGTTCATTAACATGCTAAAGTGATGATGAAAATCATTAAGAAAATGTAGAATGCAGTATACTGGTTGGCATAGAAACCAAAATAGAAACCATAAATAATTCACAGTTATTATCTGCATCATCATCATCATCATCATTGAACATCCATTATCCATGCTGGCATGGGTTGGATGGTTTGACCAGGGCTGGTAATCTGGAAGGCTTCACCAGACTCCGGTCTGATTTGGCATGGTTTCTATGGTTGGATGCCCTTCCAAATGCCAACTACTCCATGGCTGGTAGTCCATGACAAATTATCAAGGTGCTGTTTTGAACAATTTTAATGCAACAATGATTTGTTACATGAGTAGAATGGCAAAGATTTGTAGTGGAGATGGAGAGATGATTGAATCAACCTCTGCACACGTCTGGTATGTAACATCAAGGATGGCTCCTATGGGAATTGAACTTAAGACATAATGGTATGAAAATAAATACTGTAAGGCATTTAATCCTATAATCTTGTATTTTACCTACTATAATAATAATTTGATGGTAAAACTGCCACACAAATCAAAACAGGAAAATGTATATCTACATGACATTTGTTTAGACTTAAGGAGACTGAGAAATGAGACTCCTCCAGGAATACAGCTCAGCATCAGTGGCAGAATACAGAAACCACCTCCCACTGCTAAGAAAAAACTACTCAACTATCAAATAAAACAATACCTCCTTTACAAAGAGGAACTGTTTTAACTACAATGCAATAATATTATACTAGCTATTATTCATCAAAGCTAAATTATAATCAAAAGCAAAAACTGCTTTGCTTTTTGTCTTTATTTTTGCTTTTTTTTTTGTCATGTGGCACAAAAACAATTTATATAAAGGAATAGAATTATCCTGTTCACCTCAGTGTAGAGGTGCATGGCTCAGCAATTAGGCTGTTGGACTCATGACCCTCAGATCATGGTTTTGATTTCTGGACTGGGCTATGCATTGTGTTCTTGAACAAAACACTTCATTTCACATTGCTTCAGTCCACTCAGCTGACAAAAAGGAGTAATCCTGCAACTGACCAGCATCCCTCAGGTGGGGAATATATACACCATGGAACCAGGAAACTGGCCCATATGAGTTGGTGTGACTCGAGAAGATACCTTTACATTTTATCCACCTCAGTACATTCCCAGTAATTTATTGTGTTAATCATTTAACATTCAGATGACTCTATCAAATGTAACATTTATTCTCATTGTTTTGAGTTAATCATGGATTATCTTCAAGATTAGCTTCAAGATTTTGACGATGTAATTGTATATTTTTTAGGCTAACATTGCTAGATAGGCCAGTTTGCGTATAAGACAGGAAGAATATTTTGACTGGATATGGCCAGTTTAAATGCTAAAAGGTTAAACACTGCAAATTAAAAGGCAAGATCAACCTTAGTATTATTTCATACTCCATGGCTAAAACATTTTTGATTAAAGGTCTGCATGATACAGGTTGACCTGGGGCTAAATAACAACCAACAACTAAAAGAAAACATTTAATCATCAACTAGATAACTATGGATATAATTCATTTTCATTATGTAACTCCTCAGCAAAGCAAAGATTTATCTCATTTCCTGAAGTAGTTAGTGATAGCTCAGTGGTTAGAGCATCAGGCTCACAATCATGAGGTAGTGTGTTCAATTTCCAGTAGAGCTGTGTGTTGTGTTCTTGAACAAGACACTTTATTTCACGTTGTTCCAGTTCACTCAGCTTTAGAAATGAATTGCAACATCACTGGTGCCAAATTGTATCAGCCTTTGCCTTTCCCTCAGACAAAATTGGTGGCATATAGAGGGGAGGTTGCTATGCATGGCGACTGCTGGTCTTCTATAAAACAAACCTTGTCTGGACTTGTACCTTAGAAGGGAACTTTCTAGGTGCAATCCCATGGTCATTCATGACCGAAGGGAGTCTTTACTCTTTACCATAATGATAAGAAAATTATTAAATATAAAACATTCATGCAGAAAGTACTCAAAGACATGCTTTGCATGAAAGCCAAATAGGTATAAACAGACAATAGTAAGCTAATACATTTTGATTAATATTACGCCAGTGGCAAAAGGATATTTAACCCTTTTGATACCAACCCGGCCGAAACCGCCTCTGGCTCTGTAGTACAAATGCCTTGTATTCATAAGTATCAAATTAAAATCTTCCATCAAACGTTAGTCACAATTTATGTTCCTAACACTAGCTGAATGATAATGAAGTTATTTTACTAAATTCTTTGTTATATTTAAAATTAATTGAAAAAAACACAGAGCATCTCAAAATAAATACAGTAACGAAAGGGTTAATGGTCAGTTCTAGCTTATTAAAAAAATTTTTCTAAAGGGAGATAAACACAAAATGTTAGAAATAGATAATGGCCAACAGAGCAGAGAGGGAATGTAATATTGTGACTATTCCAGATATGTTTAAAATGACTTAAGATTTTGGAGTTGTTTCCCCCTATCTTTCTAAAGCAGAATTTGCAATAAATTAACGCTTGTTTTTGTTGTTTTTTTTTGTTTTTTTTACCTTGCGTGATATTTTAACGTCCACTTTTCCGTACTTGCATGGGTCAACAGTTTATTGAGGCAGATTTGCTATGGCCAGAATCTCTTCTTGTCACCACCTTCACTTGTTTCCAAGCAAGGTTTCCTATGGCCAGGCATACTTTTGCAGAATACTGAAAATGAATTTCATTGCTTGTATGACAATGAGCTGTTTACAACTGTCGCTTAACATCAAGATAAGGAGACACACACACACGCATGTGTGCATATATAAAAGGCTTCTTTCAGTTTCCATCAATCAAATCCACTCACAAGCTTTTGATCAGCCCAAACATGTACCCAAGGTACTATGCAGTGGGACTGAAACCAGAACCGTGTGGTTAGGAAAGAAACTTCTTACCACACAGCCATACCTTTAAAATTTCTTGGCTATAAGTATGTTGGTAACCAACCTTACCATTTGATTTTCGTGTACAGTACGGCCTTGGGTATTTTTTCCAAATTACTATATTAAGTCTATACTTTAATGAGCCTATATTGGTACTAAAACATGGCTGAAGCAGTCATCCTACAGTCAAGATCAGACTAACTCACCACTGGGTAGCTACATTCTATCTTTAAGTCATTTTTAGTTAAGACTTTTAAAGATTTTTACCCTTTTCTTTCTTAACCATAACTGATCATTAAGCTAATGATTGTTTTCCTCACCACATAATTACACTGTATAACACAATTTTAGTCCCTGGGTAGCAACTGTTATTTCCTATTTGCTTACCCCCAGAAAGTATGAAAAATTACTATCTCCTTCAATCTTTGCTTTTGTTACATTTATTCAAACCCCAAAGAATCCCCCTCAACACATGGCTATGATGCTCCCCTACTACTCCTGCTCATGATCAGAGATGCACATATTGTCAGCCACTAAGAGAAATGCTCAAGTGATTACAGTCAAGCAACTGACAAGCAAATCTGTGGTATTGAGCAGAATATTTACTATAACAATATTTCTGCTTCAGCAACTCAGCACTGAATCTGTCTGAGATGTAATGGGAAATAGGTCAGTTTCAAAACATTGATGTCCAGGTCATAAAAACAATGTTTGAAGGGAACGGTAGTCATTTCCTTTGATTTCTAAATAGAAGTGAATAGGAAATAACACTTACTGACCAAAGACAAAAATATTAAAATGTTGTTACACAATGTAATTAATAAACCTTAATGGCTCACTACACTAAATATATCGTTAAAATAAGTAACAACAAAGTCAAAGAGGTTCTTACAATGCAAAGAGGGAAAGATGAGCTTTAAATATTTGTTCCTGAATTATATAAAGGAAGGTTACTTTCCTTTCCTTTTTCACACTAAGAAGTTCTCTGTCTTCACTATTTTTATTTTACTTTTATATCACAATGCTTCTAGTAAACTACAATGATATATTAAATATATTAGTACAGACTGTTCAAGAATGTACACTAGTAAGGAGAGAAAGCTAGAGAATAAATCATAAAGCACATGAAAAATAACAGTTATTTTTAATTAAGTTAAATATAAAAGTTACATACCATATGCTGTGACAATATAAGTTGAATTCCCACCAGTAGGAAGAGCAATAAGTTTTACTTTAAAGACATGGGTTTTAAATTTTTCAAAGCGAGTAAGAAAGTTGTATTGAATGTATCGCTGAAAACAAAACATAGTAATAAAATCTGATTAAATGCAATGCAATAGTAAGAAACGGTCTTAAACACAATGTAGAAACTATTTAAACACATTTAGAAATTAAATCAGTTATTCTAAACCAACAAGAAAACTTTTAAGTGGTCACTCAAACAGGTAGAAATAAGAGCCAAATTTCCTTCAAATAATACTCAACAATATTAAAGGGAAGAACACATAGTTTTTGTTTAATATCCACTTTTCTATGCTTGCATGAGTGAGATTCAATTTGTAGAGGCAGATTTTGTAAACAAATAACATCACTTGTGTGATAGTGATGCTCATTTACAATCAGCAGAAGACAACAAGGTACACACAATAGGCTTCTCTCAGTTTCTATCTACAAAATCCACACACAAGGTTTTGGTTGACTTGGGACTATAGTAGAAGACACTAGTCCAAGATGCCATGCAGTAGGACTGAACCCAAAACCACATGGATAGGAAGCAAGCTCCTTAACTACATAACCACAGCTGCCCACATTAGATAATACTGGAAACATGGGGCAATCCTGGAGTACATAGGTCACCACAATTACAATTAAACTGGAGCTGAACAACAAATCAGGCCTTCAATTTTTGCCGGTGGCACATAAAAAGCACCATCCGTTCGTGGCTGTTTGCCAGCTCTGTCTGGCACCTGTGCGGGTGGCACGTAAAAACCACCCACTACACTCACGGAGTGGTTGGCGTTAGGAAGGGCATCCAGCCGTAGAAACACTGCCAGATTTGACTGGGCCTGATGAAGCCTTCTGGCTTCACAGACCCCAGTAGAACCGTCCAACCCATGCTAGCATGGAAAGCGGACGCTAAATGATGATGATGATGATGATGATGATTATAAGAGTTATAAATAAAGTGGTAAGTTGGCAGAATTGTTAGCACATCAGACAAAATGCTTAGCGGCACTTTATCCTTCTTTACATCTTGAACTGAAATTCTGCCAAGGCTGACTTTACCTTCCATTCTTCTGGGGGTAAAGCCTTGTTCCCTGAAATTGTTAGCCTTGAGCCAAAACTTGAAACCAATATAAGTGTTATAAATGCATGTAACTACAATCAAAATTCTAGTACTCTAATTACTTAAGTTAGTTACTCAGAACTTGGAATGGTTAAATATCTTATAATAATAATAATAAAACATTGTGTACAGTGCTCAGGTGCACTACAACTCATCTAAAGTGTATGTAGGGTAATGTACAAGCATCAGGAAAAGAACATTGCATGAGTCATGACATACACATATGTGTATGAGTATGGAAGGGGGACAATCAGGTGTAGTTTCGGCAGATTTCGGAAAGCATGAGGGCCTTAAAGGATGCAGTGTCATGGCAGTCAACAACTGACGCAGGCAGTTTGTTCCATGCTTCAGCAACTCTGAGCGTGAAAAAATGTTTCCGAAAGTCATGGGAGCTGTGCTGTTTTCTGACTTTGTAGGCATGTCCACGTGTGTTGGACACATGGAGATCAAAAAGGTGTTCAGTGTTGTTGTTGGTGAGGTGGTTGATAACTTTGTGGGTGTTTACCAAGTCCATCGCCAGATGCCGGAGCTTCAGTGAATCCATGCCCAGGGAAACAAGGCGCTCAGAGTATGGTAGGTGTCTGATGGAGGGTATGCGTTTGGTTGCACGTCTCTGAACAGATTCCAGGAGGTCAATGTTCTGAGCAAGATAGGGGTTCCAAACTGATGATGCGAATTCCAAGTGTGGTCATACCATAGCTGTATACAGCTTTAAATAGATGGCTGGAGAGCAGCTAACAAAAGTTTTGCTGAGTGATGCCAAGACACCCTCGGCCTTCTTGACAATTTTAGAGATATGCTTTGTCCAACGCAAATCACTGCTGACAGTGATGCCTAGGTCATGCTCGCAAGAGGATTTCTTGATATCAGTGTTGTGGAGGGAGTATGTGGACGCAGAGTTTTTTCTCCCAAAATGCATGGTGGTACACTTGTCCACAGCCAGTTTCAGTTGCCAGTCTGTGATCCATTGCTGCATTGTGTCCAGGTCTGATTGCAGGAAAGAGTTGTAGACATCAGGATCTGTCCTCTTGATTTCAAGGTACAGCTTGATGTCGTCTGCATATTTCAATACTGTGGCATTCTTTAAATTGGCATCTATGTCATTAATGTATGCCACAAACAAGAGGGGACCAAGAACAGATCCCTGTGGTACACCCAATGACATCTCATATGGTGTAGAATGCTGTCCTAGAACTGTGACTACCTCCTTTCGGCTGAGAATGAAGGATTTCAACCAATTAAAAAGATCATCCCTCACACCCATTGCAGAGAGTTTCACCATAAGCCTTTTGTGTGGCACAGAATTAAAAGCCTTAGCAAAGTCAAGGTAGACAACATCCACCCATGAGCCACTGTCAGTGATCTGAGTAATGTCCTCAAGGAACTCGACAAGCTGATCACTGCAGCTGGAGTTGGGGACAAATCCATATTGTGAGGGTCGGATGAGACTGTGAGAGCTCCAGAAGTTCCAAAGTGTTTCTCTGACACACGATTCCATCAGTTTTGCAATACAGCTAGTGAGACTGACTGGGTGATAGTTGACAGGTGATGTGCGGTCGCCCTTTTTGAACAGAGGAATGACACTGGCAGTTTTCCACTGCTCCGGAGTAACACCATTGTTGAGACAGTACTGGAAAAAAATAGAAAGCTGGTGTAAAAGGAAGTACCTGCCACGTTTGAGAAGCAGGTAAGTAATGCCATCAAGACCAGGGGAGGCATAGTTGCGCTTATTTTGAAGGTGACGTCGCAGCATTGCAGGTGTAAATTCCATAGTTGTTATGGAATTTGCTGTTAGAGATGGTGAAGATGGTAAATTTTGATTTTCAACAGTGAATATGCTTGCATAGCACTCGGCAATGAGTTCTGCGCATTCCTTGGGATCGTCAGTGATCTGGCTTGTGTGAGGGTTGCGAAGAGGACCCACTGGAGAGTGAGGTCTCTGCTTCGAGTGCACATATTTCCAGAAAACCTTGCTGATAACCTTTAGGTTATATAGCCTCGTATAACCTAAAGAACTCTGTGTATTATAACAAAATTTAAAATCATCTCAAGAATTGAAAGAGGAAATAAAAATTAATGATATTCATTATGAGATAGGTTAATGTCCAATGCTCAAATATCTCTTGAATGAAAATGTATACATATCTGCAAAAGAAGAGTGTTAACCACTGGATAGAAAAATCACCATAATACTGCAATAACAAATATCCAATAATAAATGGAACTGTAAACATTATTCAATAGCTACTTCTAAAATTAACGCATGCATTCACACATGTATGTATGCATGTTTGTATGCATGTATGTATTCATGCATGTATGCATATATGTATGTAAATATGTGTATATGTGCATGTGTGTGTACTTATAGCATGTGTGTATGTATATTTCTATCTATATACATATATAGCACACTCTATAAAGTGGTCGATATTAGGAAGGGGATCCAGCCATAGAAACCAAGCCAGATCAAACTGGAACCTAGAGGAGCTCTCTGGCGTGCCAGCTCTAGTCAAACCATACATCCATGCCAGCATGGAAAATGGATGTATGATGATGATGATGTGCATATGGATGTATGTATTAAAGGAAAAATTCACCTTTTCATATTTTCCATCAGGAATAGTGCCAAGAGTTTTAAACTCAAATATACGACATTTGGTGTTTTTTGAAGGCTGGACATCATACTCAATCTTCAGCAGTAATGCAGTGGTTTTGTACAAAAATTCTACAAAAATATAAAAGAGAAGAAAGGATTTAAAGTGCATTCATAACATATGTGTACTTATATCTCTATTGAGATTAGCCAGAGATGATTTTTAAAATGAGAATACCTGAAATAAACTCAACTGCTCTCAAAAACGAGAATACTAAAAATGAACCCAACTGCTCTCAAAAATTAAGTAAAAAAACCCGAAAAATAATCCAGAATACTTGTCTGGTACTGGATTGATCCCAAAATCTAATCAGTTCATGCGAGTCACAAGGCCAAACATCCCTGAAAGTTTCATCCAAATTCACCCAGCGGTTCTTGAGATATCTTGTCTCGCAGACAAACAAACACGACTAAAAACAATACCTCTGCCTTTGCTAAGGCAGAGATAATAATAATAATAAATGCCCTGATGCAGTATCAGGCAGTGGCTCTCATGACTTTTGATCTAAACCGATTGAAAGTATTATCATGTAAGGTTTGTTTAATGCAAAAGATGAGCCACAGCAAATATTCTGCTCAATACTACAGATTTGCTTGTCAGTTGCTTGACTTTAACCATATAGGCATGTGCCTTGGTGGCTGACAATATGTGCATCTCTGATTATGAGCAGGAGTAGTGGAGGAGCATCATAGCCATGTGTTGAGAAGAATTTATTGGGATTTGAATTATTCACCTTCAGAAACCTGAGTGTTCTGTTCATCATCTTTAAACAACCCTTATTCAGGGACTTCTTAAGCTATCTGACCTGAATAAAATTCTGAAAACAGAGTCCCACCTGCAAGATCATGCACTGTTATCTTGATACAAGATCACCATGTTGTGCACATATGGTTGTGATGTACGTGCCTGTGGTACCCTTATCAGACGGGTAGTCACGATGGGTATACTGGACTTCGTATATTTTACCCCAGTGTCACTTTGATGGCATGCACTGCTCTCTCACTCAACAACAACAACAATAATAATAATAATCCTTTCTACTATAGGCACAAGGCCAGCAATTTTAAGGGAAAGTGAGAGTCAGTTCCATTGACCCCAGTACTTGACTGGTACATTATTTCATTTACCCACAAAAGGATGAAAAGCAAAATTAACCATGGTAGGATTTGAACTCAGAACATGAAAATACTTTTCCTAATGTTCTAATAATTCTTTCAGCTTGAATAATAATGATGAAAGTGGTGATAGGGGTGGGGAGTAGGGAAGCTGATCCCATTGAATCCAACATTGGACTGGTACTTTATTTTATAAGTCCCAGAGGGATGAAAAGGAAATTTGATCCCAGCAGGGTTTTAACTCAGAACTATAAAGAGTCAGAGCAAATACTGTAAGGCATTTTATCTGGAATTCTAACAATAATAATAATTCTTTCTACTAAAGGCACAAACGTTGAAATTCTGAGGGAAGGAAGCTAGTCGATTACTTCAACCCCAGAATTTCACTGGTACTCAATTTATCGACCCCAAAAGATGAAAGACAAAGTTGACCTCAGCAGAATAATAAAAATAATGAGGACTGTTGCATAAAGAGATGCCGATCACTAATTGCAGTGGGAACATGTGGAAGGGTAGATCCAGGAAGTGGTGAGAAAGGATCTACAAAACATTGGGACTCACAGAGGGGACGAAAGGGGACTGAGACTCGTGGTGATTTACTGTGCTTGGAAAGACACATCAAGCTAAGTGTGGGTGGCCTTACATACAGGCTCACCCCTTGCAACCCTCTCCGGCTGAGCATCCTTAATCTTGCAGGCTCATAAGTGCCAGAGCTGCATAAAAGCACCCAGTATACTCTGTAAAGTGGTTGGCCTTAGGAAGGGCATCCAGCCATGGAAACCATGCCGAAACAGACATGGAGCCTGAACAGCCCTTCAGCTGATCAGCTCCTGTCGAACTGTCCAACCCATGTCAGCATGGAAAACAGATGTTAAATCATGATGATGATGATGACAAATAATACAAATGTTAAAATTTAGTAAAAACATCCAAAATAGAACTCACCACCAGATGGCAACAGAAGAGTGAAATTAAGTGCAAAGTTATTGCGGCGGTAGTCATTAAAACAAGTCCGCTGTTCATCATGAATAGTAATACCAGCAATTTGTGGACGCGCTGATGCACTGGTGTAGAGATCACTGATATTATTGAAAGTAACATCAGTAACTGTAGAACTTCCTCTAGCAGGAATATCAACACTGGACTGGTAGTGGTACTTCTGCCAACTTGGTATGCTACCTTTACTTCGGTTACGTTCAAGTTCTCGGTTCACATTGTGGCATCCTAAATTTCAAAAAGAGAAAAGAAAAAGCATAAAAAAAAGAAAGAAATAGATAAAAAAATGGCAAGTATTCTCTTTATTTAAAACTACAATTATTCTAATATATATAATTTCAACTGAGTGAGCAAGGTCAGGCTTAGAGATAAAAGAGTGATTCAGATTCTCTTTGCTGCAACAATAGAAAGGTCAGTAATATTCCATCTCCCATTACAGCTGTTTAAACTCAGGAAACGCATTAACATTCACTGGATATGGGTAGACATTTCGAAAAAGAACAGATTGCATAACCAAGAAAGAATACAAAATCATATTTTTGTCTCTTACTTGATACTTTCTTCTGCATATCCTCAAATTTAAAGTTGGATCTTCAATAAAAGCCTTGAGAAATTTCAACTGAAAAAATGGCCACTTCTTACATAGCACAACATATATTGTTAAGATATTTATATAACAGAAACATACAATAGAATTGTAACACTGAAGGAAACAATGTACATTTCATAAATTCTTCATATCATCCAGCATTATTTCCATTCTACTTAACCTTTTTATTATTATATTTCTGTTGAAATATACTGGTGCAGGAGTGGCTGTGTGGTAAGTAGCTTGCTAACCAACCTCATGGTTCCGGGTTCAGTCCCACTGCATGGCATCTTGGGCAAGTGTCTTCTGCTATAGCCCCGGGCCGACCAATGCCTTGTGAGTGGATTTGGTAGACGGAAACTGAAAGAAGCCTGTCGTATATATGTATATATATATATATATATATGTATGTGTGTGTATATGTTTGTGTGTCTGTGTTTGTCCCCCTAGCATTGCTTGACAACCGATGCTGGTGTGTTTACGTCCCCATCACTTAGCGGTTCGGCAAAAGAGACCGATAGAATAAGTACTGGGCTTACAAAGAATAAGTCCCGGGGTCGATTTGCTCGACTAAAGGCGGTGCTCCAGCATGGCCGCAGTCAAATGACTGAAACAAGTAAAAGAGAGAGTAATACTGCCTTTGTTTCAATTAATTTTGAAGAATACTAATTAACATGAAATTTTGATCATTTTAAGACAGGAGGTTTGTATCAAAGGTTCAGGGGCAGCCTTGGGCAGAGTGCTTCCAAAAAAATTAAAAGGATGAAAAAATAGTTCCCATTGAAGTTTAGCAATGGAAGAAGACTGAAATCAGGGATGAAGTTAACTAAATATTTTCTGATTCACAGAGATCCATAGATTTGATATGTGTCACTTGTTTCTAGCATATTACACAAATGAAAGATAAATCTCTTCTCAGAACGGATGCTAGTTTATTATTGGCACCAATTCCAATAGGAGGTAACTGAATTCAACACTGCATTAAAGTAAACAAGTCACAAATTCCATAGTACTGGTATCTAGCTCCAGCAGTAAATCATACTGTGTACCTACTTTGGGCCATTAAGAATTGTGTGATTAGGCCACAAACACAGCACCTGTAACAGGATATGAACTATCAACCATTCAGCTGAGCATCATGCAATTCTACCATTTCAGCCATCGATCCTCTTACTAAAAATGGACAGCAGCTACTTAACAAATCATTTTCTCAAGCAAAAGGTTTATCTAAAGTTGGTAAGAAGAATAACAAAATATCTTTTAAAAATCTCTTAGCAACAAACTCATTTCCGTAAGGAGATTCTATAAACTGTTTACTTCTGATGACACTCTTTCTTAATAATTTAAACTCCATTTCTTTCATCTGCATTGTTATAAATTAACAAATTTACATCTAATAAGCCAAAACAGTAGAGTGTCAAACTAAATGGCTTTAAGCATTTAATGCTATCCTTCGACATTAAGAATTCAAATCCCACCAGATTTGAATTCACCCTTGATTCTCTCAAAGTATTGGTAACGAAATAAATATTAGCCATTATTAAAATCAATTCAGTGAACTATATCCACACCCTACAAATTTTTAGCATCTTGCCAACTTCACTAATGTGAGAAATCAATATATTTATAAATGTGAGTCAGCACAGCCACCCAAGCTCCACCAATAATTTTACATGAAAGAAGTTAGTTAAGAGCTCTATGCAGCCACTTAAACTGCAGGAATCTTCCCCAAATACTACTCTACTTCTTAAAAATGTTTAAATATACAAGATAAACTAATACTGAATGTAATACACCAATAAAAGAAAACAAAATGGTCAGTTATAATACCATTTAATGTTTTTTATACACCAAAATATTCTTCACAGAAGCTATGAATATGAAAGAAGTGAGCTCTAAAACACCTATAAAGGTAAATGTCTCACAGTCTACAAAAACTCAAAAACATTATCACTAACATTTACAAATAGTCCAGAGACATACACGAATACAGGAAAAACTAACTATAAGGGCAACACCAACAATAAAGACCATTGTTATTTCCTTTTTTAAAGTCAACAGTTCCTAAACAAAAACAAAAAAAATCTTACAAATTCTGCAATATAAAATTAATGACATTAAAAGTACTTTTATGGAACTAAAAGATCATCACACTCAACACTTACATAATAATTCAGAAAATATTCTTACTACATAACACCTAACACTGTGCATGTTATAAGAGTGGTTAGTCTTATAACATACACCTCTTTTGTTGTTATATTTCTGTCAAAATACACTACCTTTGTTTCAATTAATTAGTAAAATAATTTTGTCATTATTAAACTGGTGTCTGAAACATGAATTTGAATGAAATTTTAATGAAAGAATTTCTTTTTCTTTTATTTTTTGATAACTAACTTTAAAACAGAAAGTTTGTATCATAATACCTGGGTAAGTCTCAGACAAGTTGGTATCAAAAGGGTTAAACCAAAGAGGGAATGACACTAACTAGAAATACAGACTTCCAAAATAAAAGCCAACAATATGAAACACACAATTATACTAAATATAACAACATCAGCAACCTCACCAATTGATCATCCAGGTTACAGACTCCAACTTCAACACTTAATACAGAAACACAGTTGAGAAACCTTCAATGCATTCAACACAAGCTGCTTTTCAAAGTGGGTTCTCACCTAAACCCACCTAATAATGAGTCGTGTCTTATGCAAACCACTTCTTGATAAAGGTTGCCCATGCTCAACCTAGAACATGATTTTAAATCTGTTCTTCTCCCAAAGAAGGAACGGGAAAATTTTAAAATTCAGAAACCTCAGAACCAGACAAATTCACAAATTTATATTAAAACTCCTGGGACATGAATGAATCACTCACTGCATTCACTAAATCTATAACTAATTGTACCAGAAATGAATGAGGGAACCTGCACAGGGTCATCTGACCATATCCAGAATTAGCAACAAAATCTCTCTCAAGCTACACCCTTCTGTCACAACAGTTGGCCAGAGAAAACTATTCCAGAAGGAAAGAGGATATGGTCACAGCTGGAATGGCCTCTGATAGCAGTTCTGTCTGATCTATCAAAGCTGAAGTAAGCTAAACAACAGCAATATTGGAAGCACTCCGTCGGTTACGACGACGAGGGTTCCGGTTGATCCGAATCAATGGAACAGCCTACTCGTGAAATTAATGTTTAAGTGGCTGAGCACTCCACAGACACGTGTACCCTTAACGTAGTTCTCGGGGATATTCAGCGTGACACAGAGAGTGACAAGGCCGGCCCTTTGAAATACAGGTACAACAGAAACAGGAAGTAAGAGTGAGAGAAAGTTGTGGTGAAAGAGTACAGCAGGGATCACCACCATCCCCTGCCGGAGCCTCGTGGAGCTTTAGGTGTTTTCGCTCAATAAACACTCACAACGCCCGGTCTGGGAATCAAAACCGCGATCCTATGACCGCGAGTCCGCTGCCCTAACCACTGGGCCATTGCGCCTCCACAGCAATAACTCATACCAACACTGTCTAATTCTCAAAATCTGGAAGCCAAGTAAAATTATGATAATACCAAAGCTAACCAAAAACTGAAATAAAGTATTACATACAGATCTATCACTCTATTATACACACACTCAAAATTTCACTAACCCAAACATACCCCTCTCCAAATCACAAAGAGAAAAACTCCTGCATATACCATTATAACTACCATCAACATCAGCAAAACTTTCAATTCAATTTCCCAAAGATCTACCCACACAAAAAATATTCAACATCATCTTAAAAAATATCAGAAAAACACTGGCTAGCAGACTATTTGTCAGGCCACTAAGCCTACATAGTGTACAAGAACAGGACTTCCAAAACTGCAATTTCCTCAGAGATTTGATATCTTACCCAATCTTTTCAACCTGTACCTACACAAAACAAACACTCAGTTTCATATGAAAGTGACATCACACCCACCTCCACCACTCTCCAGACACTGCTGCACAACTATTCCAACCCTACAAAACTCACCTAGAAACCTAGCTTAACATTTAAACCAACCATATCTAGTCCAAATATTTTATGTTTATGGTCAAACTGGTCGGATCTGGCCATTGATATCTTCCCTACAATGTCATTCTAAAAATAAACAATCACATCATTGAAATCTTGAAGCTACAAGATAAGACAGGATTAATTCAAAACAATGTGAATAAATAAGTACTACATTTGACAGTGTAATCTGAACACTAAAGGGATAAGTAGCACTAAATCCCTTCTTTCCAGCAACACCACAAAACATCAAATACAACCAGTCATCACATTCACAAAGATGAAAATATACAAGACTCACACAACTCCATCAAAACAATATATAAAAATATATTGGAGATGTCCCATTGGTGCACAGGTAATCATTACATCCATAATAGATTCTGTTGGTCCTATTCATCCCCCAATCTCTTCACATCAAGAACACAAAACAGTGCACAACTCATCATAAGTTATACACAGACCACACACAGAGGCTCCCTACACAAAGAAACAGAAATATTAAAAATGAAGGACTACCTGAAGAAGCAAGGGGTAGAGTTAATAAAGCCCTTATCACAGCATGAAAACCCACCTCCAGACACCTGGACAACAACCCAAAGCACTATCATGACATCATCCTAAAACGCTATCTCTCTTCTCAGTCCAGACAAGCAAAATTAATCCAGACATAGAGAAATATCTGCAATGACAACAGACTGTCACTGGCTCCAAACACCATGTTGCAAAGCAAAGCACCAAAAATATGTGTAAAAGAACAGCAACTATTGTGCTCTGAGTCCATTTTGTCTGCTTTTGTTGCGGCCACCATCAGAATGCATGGAAATAATCGAACAGCGGAGAGAGAGAGAGAGCAATGTACCCTGACTGTCACATAAACCTAAATGAGTCATCATTGAATGTTGCTGTATGATATTCAACTAGACAGAGACAAGGTACAGGAAAAATTAATCTGCAGGCTGTAACTTCATTGTTCAGCTGACTACATGAATACTATGGATCAATTCATTTACGGCTGGCTTGAGGGTTACACAACAACAACTCATCAAAAGAGAAACACAAATACATTAAAAAGGATGAGAATGGGGAAGCGGAAATGGAGAAGGGCAACTGTCTCAATAAGATTAATGATTTTGTACCTATAGGTACAAGGCACCA
The DNA here is from genome assembly GCF_006345805.1 of Octopus sinensis. Lineage (NCBI taxonomy): Eukaryota > Metazoa > Mollusca > Cephalopoda > Octopoda > Octopodidae > Octopus > Octopus sinensis. The sequence goes on along the minus strand of NC_042999.1, from coordinate 168,420,428 downwards.
AATTTTGGAAGAGGGAGCTATCACTAGTACTTGACTAGTTATTTTATTTTACTACCCACAGAAGAATGAAAAGCATTCATTCTCCGTTGGATTAGAAGTCAATTTTGCCTTTCATCCTTCAGTAGTTCTAAATGTCAGCAGAAAGCAAAATGTTTGTAAGACAGAGTTATAATAAATTATCTGACCTCAGTACATGCCTGAATGCAGAAAAGTAAAACCTACTTCAACTGTATTTCAAGGTATTTAATCTAACACCAGCATTTCATATAGATGCTGATATGGTTGTATAGTAAGAAGTTTACTTCATGACCACATGGTTCTAAGTTCAAGGTCCCACAGTGTGGTATCTTGGACAAGTGTCTTTTTTCTAGTTTCGGGCCTTGTGAGTGGATTTGGCAGACAAAAACTGAAAGAAGCCCATATATATATATTGGGTTGGCAACTAAGTTTCCACTTTTTTTTCTAAATTTTGGAATTTATTGTGTTTTTAAATTTTGGAATCTATTTTGTTTTGTTTTTTTGTTTTTTGTAGTTAATTTTAGTTAATTTTTGTTTATTTTTAGATCATTAAAATGGAATGTCAAGTTAAGAAAAACGAGCATTTTTGACACCTCCTCCTTTTTGCTTTTAATCAAGGTTCTAAGGCCGGAAAAGCTGCTTGCAACATTTGTGCTGTGTATGGAGAGGGTGCCATTGCTGAAAGAACTGATTGTGATTGGTATGCCAAGTTCAAAAATGGAAATTTTGACCTCAAAGACGCACCTCATTCTGGCTGTCCAGTTGAGCTCCATGAAGAGTGATTAAACCAACTTTTGCATGAAAATTCTCATCAAACAACAAGGGAACTGGCAGGGAAAATGGAATGCTCCCACACTGCTACAGAGAAGCATCTTCACTTGATGGGAAAAGTTCAGAAGTATGGAGCATGGGTTCCGCATTCTTTAAGTGACAACAAAAATCAACGAGCCACAATCTCCGTTGGTTTGCTTGCTCGTCACCGCTCAACTTATGGATACAGGCAACGATTTCTTTACATCAATATGAAGCAGAGTAAGGAATGGCTTAGCCCTGGTAAACAAGCGACACAGCACATGAAACAAGATCTTCATCCGTGTAAAACGATGTTGTGCGTTTGGTAGGACTGGGAAGGGATTATCCATTACGAATTGCTTGAACGGAACCAAACGGTCAATGCGGAACTCCATGTTCAATAGCAGGAACGATTCAACACGGCTATTCAAGAGAAAAGACCTAATCGGCAGCATAGAGTTCTTCTGCTTCACGACAAAGCCCGCCATCATATTGCCAATATGACCAAGGAAGCCATTCAAACGCATGGCTGGGAAGTGCTGCCACACCTGCCGTACTCTCTTGATTTGGCACCAACGGATTTCCACCTCTTTTGATCTCTTTGATGCAGAATTGAGAGCTTGGTTGGATCAATTTTTCAAGTCAAAATCAGGTGATTTCTCCCAACGAGGTATTGAAAATTGATTAATTAGTTGTTATTTTTTATTAAACCTTTTAAAAAATTTAAATTTAAAAAAAACAGCGGGAACTTAGTTGCCAACCCAATATGTATATATGTATACATACATATATATATATATATATATATATATATATATATATATGTGTGTGTGTTATTCATTTAAAGGTTACAATACGTGTATTAAAGTGCTATTAATAGTTTCCTATGTTGAGAAAACTCAAACATATTCTTCAGGTGCAAACCACATATCATAACGAACTAAAGAAATTGAATAATAGAAGAAATGCGAAAAAATTGAGAAGGCAGCATAGAGAAAACACATACAGGAAACAATGGAAAACGAAAAACAGAAACTAAAATGTAAAAAATAGAGAGTAAAAAGGTAAAAGAACTATCCTCCTTAGATCTTAAATGATAGGGCTGGAAAGATATCAAGTCAGGTGGAATTTTCCAATTCTTCACAGTATGTATGTATATATATATGTATATATATATATAAAATATATATATATATATATATATATATATATATATGTATGTGTATATATATATATGTATATATATATGTATGATTGATTCTAGTTTCAGCTTATGAGCTGTGGCCATGCTGGGGCACCGCCATTAATGTATATATATATATGTATGTATATATATATATATGTATGTATATATATATATGTATGTATATATATATATGTATGTATATATATATATGTATATATATATATATATATATATATATGTAGGTCCCGGTTGATTCGGGGTTAACCACAGTAAATAAGGTACTCAATACATAGCAGAGTAAAATTAATTTATTATATAGAAGGAGCTTCTACAGGACTAGAACTGTTTCATTCAAGAGAAATCTTCAGGAAGCTAGTTAACTAGCTTCCTGAAGATTTCTCTTGAATGAAACAGTTCTAGTCCTGTAGAAGCTCCTTCTATATAATAAATATATATATATATATATATATATATATATATATATATATATAAATCCTTAAATCCTTAAAAATGTTTTAGCCCGAAGGCCGCGGCCATGCTGGGGCACCACCGCTGAATGAGCTACACTAGTTTGTGAATCCACCTCTGATACGTGGCACTTGATCAACAAGGGAGTTCGATGCTGCTGCCCGCATCCGCGTCTCCTGTCGTGAGGTAGGTTCATCTGGGACTCCCAACAAGAAGAGATCCAGTTTAGTTTTAAAGAAACCCACATCCACACCATGTAAGTCTCTCAGGCATTTAGGGAGGATGTTAAAGAGCTGTGGTCCTCTGAAACCCAAGCTGTTGCAGTATCTGGACCTGTATTTTGATGGTGATGTTGGAATCCTTGGCACCACGCAGCGGCGCCCCGTTCTGCGGTTGGAGTAACTTTGAATGCCAAAGTTTGGGACAAGACCCTCCAGGATTTTCCAGATGTATATCACTGCATATCTCTCCCGCCTCCGCTCTAGGGAGAAGAGGTTTAATACCTTCAGTCTTTCCCAGTAGCTGATATTTTGCATTGAGACGATTTTCTTCGTGTAGCTTCTCTGAATTGCTTCGAGTTCTGCTGTTTGTTTTATATTGTGTGGTGACCAAAGTTGGGAGCAGTAGTCCAAGCGGCTGAGGACGAATGTTTATATATATATATGTATGTATATATCATCATCATCATCATCATCATCATCGTTTAGCGTCCGCTTTCCATGCTAGCATGGGTTGGACGGGTCAACTGGGGTCTGTGAAGCTGGAAGGCTTCGTCAGGTCCAGTCAGATCTGGCAGTGTTTCTACGGCTGGATGCCCTTCCTAACGCCA
>NC_042999.1:168392135-168412135 GCF_006345805.1 Octopus sinensis | reverse complement strand
AAAATTTTGCATTCATTAATTTCAACTCATCTTATTAATAACTGCATTGCCCCCACCCCCACCCCAAAGTAAACTAACATCTCACTGTTTAAAGAACACTTCAAAAGTAACTAGTAGTGACCTCTCTTGAAAATGGACAAAATTTGGCTGTTATCACCATGTTATCAAGTACCTGCATCATCATCAGTCATCATTGTTCGACCGTGGTCGAGACAATGGAATTTACTATGCTATGCCAGACTTCACGGTCCATCATGGCATTACGGAGGTCCTGTTGCTGGATGCCTGGAGATTACATCAGGGTAGGAGAGTGTGCGCCCTCTGGTATTGCGAGTAGATGGCTTCCAGAGGAGGAGAGTAGAAATTACCTCTTTTTCAACTCTACAACAACAACAACAAGTACCTGCAGAAAAAGGGCTTAGCCCCCAAAGACATTCATGCTGACATGCTTGCTACATTAGGGGATGATACTCCAGCTTTATCAACAGTGCAAAAGCGGGCAGCTGAATTTAAGGAGGAGAACAGATAGTCTTGAAGATGACCCCAGGTCTGAATGTCCTGCAACTGCCACCACTGAGGAAAACATTGATCATGTTCACCACAGACAACTGACTATAAATCCAATAGCCAATGCTATTAGCATGTCCCGTGAGAGAGTTGAGAATATTCTGCACAATGAACTTGCATGATGAAGGTTTCTGCTTGGTGGGTTCTACTTCTGACACCTGATTAAAAGCACACCATATTGATTACATCACAGCAAAATATGACATTATATGAGGCAGAACCAGCTGATTTCCTTGAACATTTCCTAACCCAGGACTAGTGTTGGCTTCATTACTTTGAGCCAGAGACAAAGAGAACAATCCATGCAATGGAAACTGCTACTCCTCACCAGCTCCAAAGAACGCCAAGGTTGTTTCATCTACAGGGAAGGTGATGGCCTCAGTTTTTTGGGGATGCAAAAGGCATTGTGCTTATTGACAATCTTTAAAAGGGCCACACTATGAATGGGGAGTACTATGCCAACTCACTGAGGTAGTTACAAAAGACTATCAAGACTAAATGCCCAGGAAAACTGACAAAAATTGTTTTTTCATCACAACAATGCTCCAGCACACAAGTCTTTGGTTTCAATTGCTGCTGTGTGTGACTGTGGCTTTGAAATGGTTGAAACCCTCCCTATTCCCCAGATTTAGCCCTATCTGAACAATCATCCATTCACCAACTTGAAAAAACACTTGGCTGTGAATGAAAAAAAAACACCCAGTACATACCGTAAAGTGGGTTGCATTAGGAAGGGCTTCCAGCTATAGAAACCATGCCAAAGCAGACATGGAGCTGACATAGAGCAGGCCTGTAGCTCACCAGATCCTGTCAAACTGTCCAACTTATGCCAGCATGGAAAATGGACATGTGATGATGATGATGATGATATTAACCACGACAAACCAATTTCTGAAGAAAATGGGCACAGCCCCTTCCAAATCAAACCAATAAATGATAAGGTACTTAATTTGAATATATCAAAATCTTTCTCCCTTACATTCACATGTTTCAGAGGCCCTACAAAAAAATCATTCACACTGCCTTTCCTCCTCTAAATCAGTGATTCTCAATCAACCAGGGTCCATATGACCCCTGGGGGTCTATGTAAGATTTTTGGGGGTTCACACTAGAAAATAATAAACTGGGGATCTATAATAATTTTAAGAGTTTATGAAAAATTGTGATTTAGGTGTATTTATTGCAAGAAACAGCTGGGATTTTTTCCTCTAACATTCTATATAGTTCAACCTACACAGGTTAAGTATGGAAAAAGGCGGCGAGCTGGCAGAAACGTTAGCACGCCGGGCGAAATGCTTAGCGGTATTTCGTCTGCGTTACGTTGTGAGTTCAAATTCCGCCGAGGTTGACTTTGCCTTTCATCCTTTCGGGGTCGATAAATTAAGTACCAGTTACGCACTGGGGTCAATGTAATCGACTTAATACCTATGTCTGTCCTTGTTTGTCCCCTCTGTGTTTAGCCCCTTGTGGGTAATAAAGAAATAGGTTAAGTATGGAAAACAAAATAGGAATTTGAAAGATGTTTCTATAAAACTAGCTTTTAAACATGAAATGGCTGTGGTGGATGGTGGGGTCCACTAGAATAAAATAGTTATAAAAGGGTCCATAGATAAATGATTGAGAACTACTGCTCTAACTCATTTTTTTCTTTTCTTTTCTTAGTCTTAATTTGCAGCAATATTTTGCTTCTTGATAATCTTCAAAGTAAATCTTCATAAATTCAATATTAAGATAAGGCAATATTTTTAATCTGAGAAAAAATAACTAATGGTCATAATAAGGTTCCTAAAAATTTACAAAAACAGGTTCATAAAATAAAGGATGGAACAACTTACTCTCTTCTTTATGCACATTACAAATGAATTTTCTATCTTCATCCTTTGGCTGAAATAAATAAAAGAGAGTAACAGATTAATTGGAGACTACTTAAGGATAATCAATTATTGATGATTTTAATTATATCACAATAGATGAGGAACCCATAATTATTAAATACAGCTGAGAAAATCAAGAATAAAAAAATTTCCATCAAGTACAATTGTTAGCTAGAAAGTATATTGTAATTGATGGATAATTTGTAGAGATGGCTGGTAGAGATCATTAGAGCAGGATCAATGCTATTACAAGAAATCGCTTGAGAAATGTCACACTGGAGCAGTGGTTGTCAATCATTTTTTACATATGGATCCCTTTGATTCCTATTTTACTCAGGTAGACCCTTATAGCCATTTGATGTTTTAAAAAAAACCCTATTAAATTTTTATGATTAAATATTATTAGGAATTCTACAAAAATTATGTTAAAATATTCTGTATTGCAGAAGTATATCCAGTTTATTGCATATAAATTTAAACAGCAAAATCTTCTATAGACCGGCCCCATCTCCCCAAGGGCCATATGGACCCTGGTTGAGAACCACTGCATTAGAGTAATGAATGATGATATACAGGAAGAAGGACCATGCCAATTCCTTCATTAGGGATTTTCAAAAGCACAATACTTTCACCTAAAATCTTTCTTGCGGCTCAACATAAAATAGGTATCAACACCACAAATATTTTAACTGTATCTCGTTAGAGTTTTCCCATTAAATGCTGCTGGTTAAGATCAAAGTGAACTTTTTTTAGTTTTCTTTTTTTTTTAGGAAGCAAGTCTAGAAAATTATGGCTAAATCTATCTGATCTCGCATAATGAAATTTACTGTGTGAACGAAGATCAGTGTTATTGATGAATTGGCTAATTAATACTTACAATATTGATTTCTTTTGTATTAAGTACAAAGCCAATTTTATTTTCCTTTCATTTGAGTAGCAATCAAGTTAAATAGTTACAGGGAAGTATCTAGTCCAGAGCTCTACTATCCAGACCATCTCAGCCACCTTGAACTGTGCGAATAATATTGATTTCTTTTGAGTAGACAGATTTCAGAGGTAAGGGTTGCTTAATAAAACTGAACCGACTCTAGTTTATTACAGGCTTAACTCTGTCATTCTCAGCCTTTGTTTCAATTAATTTTGAAAATACTTATTATTATTTAACACACTCACCGGTGAGTGTGTTAAATAATAAGGCACTAAAAGAGAATGACTCTCCCCAGACACAACAGAATATGCTTCAACACACCAACTCATATAAACTCATATAAAGAATCTTGCAAACCAAATCCAAAAACGAAATAAATTAGATGATTTATAAAAATCATTTTATGATTTTTGAAATTATAACAGAAAAAAGAACCACCATGGAAAAATATCGCTTGGAAGAAATTACCCTCTCCTACAAATAGGATGGTCCCTACCAGCACCTCAACTACTGTAAACCAATTAAGAGACAAAATATGTTTTCTCACTCATTTATATAATACGTGAAGGATGCCTTCATGCATTGCACAGTTCTCAAGCTCTACCATCTCCCAAACCATATCTGAATCTTTCAGTTCCTGGGCAAAAGGGTGTCTGCCAGTACTGAAAAATCCTCCTTTCTTCCACTTCTCAGCTACAGTGATTCTGTGGACAGCACTCCCACAGACAAAGCCACCACATTCACTGCCTGCTTTGCATCCAACTTCACACTGCATGCTAAGTAGATCTCCTTCAAAACTACACCCTTCCATTCAACCAGACTCAAATTTCGCACACATTCATATCAAATGCAGCCCTAGAAATGTCTTTTCCACTCTTCTTAAACAATGTGACTCAGATCTAATGCTTGTATTCAACTTTTCAATCTTTCTTTTTCTAGAGATATGTTAAAATCTTAGGGAAAATTCAGTACTGAACATCCTATTCTTAAGGAAAGAAACTTTGCCAACTACTGCCTTATTGCATTCACTTATAATATCTCAAAAAGAATGGGGACATCCTCTTCCTTAAAGACTACTAGTATGGCTTTTTTAAAGTCAGATCTACTGGAGATCTATTCTATTTTCACACAAGTGGCTCTTGCCATTGAAACTTGGTGAAAGCAGTATTGCTTCTCTCTGCAAAGCTTTTGACCATATATGGCAGACAAGTCCCGTCTAAAACTGTTTTGACAGAGCTCTCTCTCTCTCTCTCTCTCTCTCTAATCCACACTATATCAACTCTAATGTACTTTAGGTTTATTCTCCATACTCTTCATGACTTCCTTACTATCACCCACTCCAAAGGAGATGGTACCATCCATCATTCCTCATGAATCATCCACTTGAACCTAGACACTTCACCCTGTATCTGCACTGACTCCATGAACAGAGACCTCAAGAATGTCCTCTAATAGGATTATGCCAATCTTGTTTCCTTTAACAGCAAAAACAAGACACATTCATTGCAAATATCACAACATTATTTTCAAATGTCACATTTTTGCCCATCACACTTAAAACATGAACAACACATAATTAAAATCCATGCAAATCACTTCAATGCCAAGCCTCACTGCCACTAAGGATCTCTTCTGGCAAAAGCACATCACCAACATAGAAAAGACTGTATCTTAAAGATGAGCCTTTCTTTCAGAGCAAAGAATATATTTTAGCCTTCCACAACTACTGCAAAACTCAGTCAAGACTCATAATAGAATACTACTCAACTGCTAAACACAGACATCCCAGTCTACTTTCAAAGAAAGGTTATTGGACAGATTGCAATGAAGTTGCTTGCAAATACACACCACCTAGGGCACCGCTTTCTGCCTTTTCTATTGCTGATTCAGCAGCCTCAGTCCCTTGTAGCTGGCTAGCCTCATGTCACCTTCACTCAGTCACTCCTGACTCACTCATCTCTTTCTTCCTTTTATCAAACAATTTGCGTCCATCCCCTTCTCAAGTTTTGTACAAATCCCTACACTCAATTCTTCTCTCCCAGAACACTGGCCTTCAGGTATTCTCTCCTTATACAAGTTGGTCCTACATTTAACCCTTTAGCATTCACATTATTTTGTGATGATTATTTATTCACATTGTTTTGAGTTAATCATGCATTATTTTATAACTGTGGGAGTTTATATGAAGTAACAGTTAATTTTTAGAATGATAATGTAGGGTTGGTGTGAGAAGCCAGATCTTTCCATTTTGAACATAAAACAGGCAGAATATTTTGGTCAGATGTGGCCAGTTTAAATGCTAAAGGGTTAATTTGTAAGAACATTTGTGGAACATTAACATCAATCTCACTTGCTGAGGAGGGTTTGTAAAGGCCAGAGGCATGCCCCCTTTCTCCAAACCAAACAAATAAAAGAAAAGGCTACAAATTGGAAAACTTATGGTATAAATCTTATTTTCAGTGCTTCATAGTGTCTGCAACAAAAACACTTAATGGCCTACTCCACCAAGCTGTGAAAAAAATGTAAATATCTCTTAAACTTTTAAGAGCTTTCACAGACTGCACTTAGCTCCAGTGTACTGATGTGAACCAGATGAGAAATAAATCTCTATTCTGTACAGAATGTTAGTGTATATTAGGCAACATTTCCAGAGCAATATTACAGCTGTGTAGATAGAGGTATATATAATTATGTGTACTGTCTAAATATACAGTGAAACATCTGCAAATATTGAGTCATCCCATAAATAATGCAGTTTTTTCAATTGCATGAACTAAAAGTTGGAGGGGGACAAGATAAACCACCTGCATCAACTTGCTATAAAAGCAGGTAGTAATTTTATATTGTAGCTTGTTTGTGGTGCAAGTTTTGAAGAATGCAGTTCAATTTTAACAGTTATTTTTTTCAAAGCTATAATGGAAGTGATAAAGGAGCATATTCGGCACATTTTGCATTATTAGTTCAATAAAGGCAACAATGCTACGGAAAGTGTGAGGAACATTAATGCAGTATATGGGGATCGGATAATAAGCATAAGCCAGTGTCAACGGTGGTTTCAGAACTCAAGATTTTAGAACTGGCAAGCTAATTTTTTTCTACCCCATTATTTTGCTCCTAGAAACTGGTAGGTGCTCTATGTAATCTCAATATATAGATGTTAGGAGTATTAGGAGTATTCTAATTTTTTATCATTTTCAACTGTTCCATACAGTATATCAGAATCATCCATATCTGTCATGTACTCCCATTTCTTTGAGCAGCTGTTTCACATACAAGATGAGAAGAGGTGGCTAATGCTTCATTCAACTCTTCTAATTTTCGCAAGAAAGAAACATTATAAATGGTCCCTTACAATTCTAAGAGGGTGAGAGACAGAAAGAAACTGATCCCAGTAACTGACTGGTACTTATCAACCCTAGAAGGATGAATGGCATAGTTGACATTGGCAGGATTTGAACTCAGAATGCGAAGAGTTGAAGCAATTGCCTTGTTTTAGCTTGCGACGATAAATTCACATTTTACTATGAGTTTGATGAAGAGAAGGATGGTCTCTATCAAACTGACATGTCCTAGCTATACACACCACATGAATACCTGGCCCTACATTATAAAATACAAAGCTTTCTAGGCAATACATTTTTCTTTTAATAGGTCACAATCAGGAGGAAGGAGAGTGCCCATGACTTTTTTTAGCAAAGCATCTCAGACTGGAAGGGGGAACAGAGGAAGAAGCCATATAAGATGTAAACACAAGATATAAAGTTATCCTCAAACCAAAGGTATGGTTTGTATGCTTGTAATAGAATGGACTACATAAATTAAATCCAAGAGCCTGTTGGCAGTACATTGCAAGGCAACAAATTAAGTCTACTACTCTAGAACAAGTACAGTCCCTTTAATGGGCTTCCACACAGTTTCCATCAATCCAAGGCTGGGGTAGAAAACTCAAGGATATATTTGTTCAAGTGTTGCATTGTGAAATCTAACTTAGAACCACGTGATTGTGATGTGAACTTCTAAACTACACAATCGTATACATACCAATAGAATACAAGGCTAAATAGAACATTTTTCCATAGTGTATTGTGGTACTTGAGAAAACCTGCCAACCACAACAGAATTGAGATCCTAAAACCAAGATGCCATGTAAAAAGTGTTGGTGTAGGTGCTGGTGCCACGTAAAAAGCACTGCTACTGATGCCACTTTAAAAAGTGATGGTGCCACATAAAAAGCACCTAATACACACTGTGGAGTGACTGGCATTAGGAAAGGCATCCAACCATAGAAACCAAATCAAAACAGACCCTGGTGCAGCCACTGGCTGTGCCAGTCCCAGTCAACCCATGCCTGCATGGAAAACGGATGATGATGATGATAATAAGTGATCATCATCATCAGTCATCATTGTTTGACCGTGGTTGAGACAATGGAATTTACTATGCTACGCCAGACTTCACGGTCCATCATAGCATTACGGAGGTCCTATTGCTGGATGCCTGTATCCCTGGAGATTACATCAGGGTAGGAGAGTGTGCGCCCTCTGGTATCACGAGTAGATGGTTTCCAGAGGAGAAGAGTAAAAATTGCCTCGTTTTCAGTTCTATAACAATGTCCAGCAAACTGGACTCTCCAACCTTTCACAAAATAAGTGATAGCAATGCTCATGAAAGAATTAGTGAGAACCATGATGTCCAAGTAAGCTGGTCAAGTTCATCATTCAATTTCAATTCTCAACACTAGCATTTTACTCTTATTGTTCATGCTCAGAAGTCTGTGACACTGACTTTATTCTTGGTTAAGCTATTACAATTTACTCACTCTTCATGCCAGCAATTTCCTGCCACAATTAAAAACCTGAAAAGGGACAAACTATCCAAGGCTGCTCAACACAGTTGAGTTCAAATTCTATTGCAAGCATTCTGTCTTATATGAGTGTGACACACCTAAACTTGCATAGTTCAGCTTATCTAGTTATTGAGAATAAGTACTGGATAATAGGAAACCTTATTAAACATAGACTAGTGTCCTAGATAAAACAATGATACAGAGAAGCAGTGACCCTTCAAATCTTAGAGGAATTAGGAGGCATTTACATTGAATGATTCCACTTCAGTATCACCGGACATTATCAATTGTGTACACAAAATCAAAACAAATCAAAATAGATGAACATCAATGGAATTTGTATCTTTGTGGTACCAGTGCCGGTGGCACACAAGAAAACCATCCGAACGTGGCCGTAGCCAGTACCGCATCGACTGGCCTCCGTGCTGTGGGCACGTAACAAACACCATCCGATCGTGGCCGTTCGCCAGCCTCATCTGGCACCTGTGTCAGTGGCACATAAAAACACCATCTGAGCGTGGCCGTCTGCCAGCCTCGTCTGGCACCTGTGTCGGTGGCACATAAAAAACACCATCCGAGCATGGCTGTTCGCCAGCCTCGTCTGGCACCTGTGTCGGTGGCACATAAAATCACCCACTACACTCTCGGAGTTGTTGGCGTTAGGAAGGGCATCCAGCTGTAGAAACACTGCCAGATCTGACTGGCCTGGTGCAGCCTTCGGGCTCCCCAGACCCCAGTTGAACCGTCCAACCCATGCTAGCATGGAAAGCGGATGTTAAACGATGATGATGATGATGATGATGAAAGTAGTATTGTACAGCAACAAAGTAGTGACTGAAATTTAAATATTTACAAATAGCTCAGGTATGTACATGGATTATTTAATGTCAATACAAGTAAACTGAAACTTTAAAAGGTGAGCCAGAGCCCCTATCAGAACAGTATATTAGTAGACATAGCCTACAGCATTGTAAACATACAGTGCATCACTCACTGTGTTATGAGAAGTAGGTGGTAGCATCACATCAGTAAAATCAATCACTGATCATATTATTAGAAGTAACAATACTCTCCTGTAACCAAATATTATCATGGAGTAAAATGTAAGCTTTCATCTATTCACACACTGTTTACTACTATCGAGAACTGTAATCTCTTCCTTGCTTCTCTTCACCTGTTCTCACCTGGAAATGTGCTGCCTATTTCCATAATCCTCACAAGGCTCTACTTTTAGGTGAATTGAGATGTAATTGAAAATATAATATTATATAAATATACAATGGTGTCATGTATAACCTGGAGGCTCTGCAGTCCGAGTGTGACCTTGCTTGTGTATAGTTATAGTAGTGAGTGTAGATTTGTGTAGAGTTATGATAGTATGTACTTAGAGAGTGTATGTTCGGATAATTGTACGTATGGTGCTCTCTTAATAATGTTTTTAGTTAAGCAAAATATTTACATCTGTAGTTCATTATACTGGTCATTATAAACTTGAACAATTGAATAGATTTTGTTATTTCATGCATATACTGGTATATTTACCAGGTAATTTATTATATATACATATATATGTCTGTTAGTATTGCTGTTTCCAACCTTGTTTAGTTGATCTACTTATCAAGTAAGGAGGTAGTCAGCTGAAATTCTGATCTCAAATTTAAATCTTAAAACACAGTCGCAGGAGTGGCTGTGTGGTAAGTAGTTTGCTAACCAACCACATGGTTCCGGGTTCAGTCCCACTGCGTGGCATCTTGGGCAAGTGTCTTCTGCTATAGCCCCGGGCCGACCAAAGCCTTGTGAGTGGATTTGGTAGACGGAAACTGAAAGAAGTCTGTCGTATATATGTATATATATATATATATATATGTATGTGTGTGTGTTTGTGTGTCTGTGTTTGTCCCCCTAGCATTGCTTAACAACTGATGCTGGTGTGTTTACGTCCCCGTCACTTAGCGGTTCGGCAAAATAGACCGATAGAATAAGTACTGGGCTTACAAAGAATAAGTCCCGGGGTCGATTTGCTCGACTAAAGGCGGTGCTCCAGCATGGCTGCAGTCAAATGACTGAAACAAGTAAAAGAGTAAAGAGAGTCTACATTTTAAAAATAGTAATCGGTTAATAAAGAGATTTGGCTGCCAAACTGAGCAGGTGAAGCAACATCATACACTTTCCTCACAGGTTAGTGTAGCATTGTGTTATAGTGTGAGTTTGCATTAGGACCAGATGCATTTTAACAGCGAGCATGTTGCACACCAGCTTCAACAGGGTTGCTACTAGCAATGTATGATGCATTATATTGATTGTGTGTTTATTTGCTTCTTTATAATTGTGGAAATTAAACAGTGTTTGTGTATTCAAGTATAAGATGTCTAATTGATCCGAACATTCATATAATAGTGTTTAACCAATAGAGTATTTAGAAAATTTAAAATATAATGTCTTTTCCAAAATGATTGTATGCCAATTTTGTATCAAATAAGTTTCCTAGAATATCTAGGTGCTTGCCTACATGCATTAAAATTCTGTCTAAGTGTGAATTTTGATAAATCTATATATATAAAACTGTAGTTGTGTGAGTGTCTGTCCCCTTCGATTTAGATTCCTAACTACTCCCACATTTTGCGGTGCAGTTTAACCAAATTCGGGTATCTTATAGTCGTGATTCATATCGAGCCCTTCTGGGTATTAGCGCGCGTCTACGATGAGTCTACGATTTTAAAAATAATTTAACATCATTTTTTATTCCATTTTAATGCATAATTTTTCGTGTGTCGATGGCGGCGGAGTTGGCGTCCACGCTCACATCTGCACCTGTTTGCTTCTCCCCCTTCTTCCCTCCCTCATGAAGCTGTGGGGGAAGAGAGTGTAAGGAAATCAACGTCGTAAAGCGTTGTCAAGGAGACCAGCGTTCTTTTAGAACAACGACTTCATGGCTTGAAGACACCAAAACAGAAATGGCTAAGAAAGCCCGAATTGGCATCTATAAGGGAAGTAACTCTCTAAAAATGCTTATATAGTTATTTCCCTTACAAACCCGAGCAACGCCGGGCGATACTGCTAGTATTATATAAAATCTAGAGAGAAAAGTGTTGGTTTCTCTGTTTTGAATACTGTACAAAAAAAAAAAAATATTAATTGCAAGAAGCTGTATTAAGAAATGTTAGTATCATTCATGATGGTGTTAGAATGAATTGGGAGCTACAGTGCAAGCCTTCACATGACAACTCTTTCAGAATTTTCCTGTGAATGTACTAAGACTATCTTCAGTTTTTTTTATCCCAGATACTCAAATCCTTTGTTGATTGGTTGGTTTCAGAAATAACTGAAAGATCTGATATAAACATCATCATCATCATCATCATCATCATCATTTAACGTCCGTTTTCCATGCTAGCATGGGTTGGATGGTTCGACCGGGGTCTGGGAAGCCAGGAGGCTGCACCAGGCTCCAGTCTGATCTGGCAGTGTTTCTACAGCTGGATGCCCTTCCTAATGCCAACCACTCCGTGAGTGTAGTGGGTGTTTTTTACGTGCCACCGGCACAGGGGACAGAGCAGGCTGGCAAACGGCCACGATCGGTTGGTACTTTTACGTGTCACCAACACGGATGCCAGTCAGGCGCCACCTTCAGACGGTGCATTTTGTGTCACCGGTATGGGTGTCTTAAATACATTTTCCATTTGATTTTGATTTTGATGTTAGTGTTGACATACTTGACTCAACAGGTCTCCTCAAGAACAGCACAGCAGGTCGCCCTACAATCCAAGGTTAGCACAGCAGGCCATCCTGCGAGCCACGAACTCACTTCATTTGTCGGGTCTTTACAGTCACAGCATATCTCAGGTGTCTCGGTCTTCGTCATTTTCTCTGTGAGGCCCTACGTGCCACCGGCACGGGTATCACTACTACAATATCCATTCGATTTTTATTTTGATGTTGATGTACTTGACACAATAGGTTTCCTCAAGCGCAGCAGGCCATCCTGCAAGCTATGAACTCACTTCATTTGTCAGGTCTTCAAAGTCACAGCATATCTCCAGAGGTCTCGGTATTTCGTCATAGCCTCTATGAGGCTCAACGTACGAAGGTCGTGCTTGACCACCTCGTCCCATGTCTTCCTGGGTCTATCCCTAACCCGGATTCCTTCAACAGTTTGGGAGTGGCACTTCTTCACACATCTTTCCTCATCCATCCGTAGTACATGGCCATACCAATGCAAATGTCTCTCCAGCAAGCTGCATCCGACGTTTCTTATGTTCAGCATTTCTCTCAGGGCACGTACACTCTGTCGTGCATGGACACTGACATTACACATCCAGCGGATCATGCTAGCTTCATTTCTTTTGAGCCTACGCATGTCCTCTGCAGTCACGGCCCATGTTTCACTGCTGTGAAGCATGTAAGTTCACACACATGTGTCAAATAATCTACCTTTCACTCTGAGCGAGAGACCCTTTGTCGCCAGTAGGGGAAGAAGCTTCCTAAACTTTGCCCAGGCTATTCTTATTCTAGTGGTAACACTCTCTGAGCATCCAACCACTACTAACTTGGTCACCTAGGTAGCAGAAACTATCAACTTCTTCTAGTTTCTCCCCCAGGAGTGTAATGGAATCTGTTTTCTGAGTATCAATGGTGTCTATTGCCCCTGTGCATCTGCCGCACACAAAAGCTATCTTATCAGTTAATTTTCCTTTGATTTTGCTGCACCTCTTATGTGTTCATAGCTTACACTGGGTACATCTTATGGAGTTTCTACCTACACCTTTTCTACAGATCGAGCAGGGCCACCTACCTGAAGGGGTGTGTGTTGAGTTCGCCTTCCTACTTACTAGAACTTTGGTCTTTGCTACATTGACTCTGAGGCCTTTTGATTCTAAACCTAGCTTCCACACACAAAATTTCTTCTCTAGTTCTGGTAGTGATTCTGCTATGAGGGCTAGGTCATCAGCATAGAGGAGCTCCCAGGGACAACCCAACTTGAATTCCTCTGTTATTGCCTGGAGGACTATGATGAATAGAAGGGGACTGAGGGCTGAGCCTTGGTGGACGCCAACTTCTACCCAGAATTCTTCACAGTACTCATTGCCAATCCTAACCTTACTAACAGCCTCTCTGTAAAGGGCCTGTACAGCCCTTATTAACATTCGCCAATCTCCAGTTTCCGCATCGCCCGCCAGATAAGGGATCGGGGGACCCTGTCAAAGGATTTCTCCAAGTCCACAAAAGCTAAGTATAGGGGTTTATCTTTGGCTAAAATATATATACTTATGATGTTGTGTCTGGGGAGAGTCATTTTCTTTTTATGCCTTATTATTTAACACACTCATCGGTAAAATTTCCACTTTTTTCTTTTATTTTCCTAAAATTTTCGTTGCGTCTTGCAACGTTTTCAATAGTTTTTACCCTGTCCGATATTTACACTGCGTTCCCTTTTCTTTGTTTGTGTGCATGTGTGTGTGTGTGTGCGTGCGTGTGTGTGTGCCTATACATGCATGCATGTACATATGTATGTGTGTGTGTTTTTGCATGTGTGTGTATGTATATATGTGTGTGCATGCATATGTATATATGTATGTACGTATCCTGTATATTTATGTGCTTGTCTGTCCGTGTTTGTGTATTTTCTATGTATGCGTGTGTGAGCGTGTGTTTGTATATGTATGCACCTCTGTCTCCTTGTGTGTGCATGTGTGTGTGTGTGTGTGTGTGTTATGTAACTATGTACCATGTTTATATGTATGAATGTGCATCTTTATATGTGTGGATCCGTGTCTCCATATGTGTCTGTTCCTATAGTCTATATACCTATCCGTCTTTATATTGATCTGTTTATTTTCATATCTATATGCTTACATACAGAAAAAAAAAAGAAAAGAAAAATATTAGTGCATACAAACACACTCACACCCACATACATACATTTATCTACCTAACAGTCCACGAACTATTCTACTCTACCTGTGTAAACTGTGGGTATGGAGGTATGGTATTTACTGTGTATATTTCCTATTTAGTATTGGGGAGGTTTCATTTATCCCGTATTTGTCTGAGCGTTGGGTCTTTTGGGTGCTTAGATAAGATGCGGATGCCAAGTTGACCCAAGTTGCCTCCATGGTGGTCTTTGGCATGTTGGTAGAATAACGAGGACTGTTTTCTGTCGTCATATTGTCTCAGATGTTCATTTATTCATTCCGCAATGCTCCTAGATGTCTCTCCTATGTACGTCATGTTCACGTCTTTACAAGCACCTTCTATGCATCTTATGCTGTAAACTACATTTTGAGTTCTACAGTTGATATCAGGGCTAATCCTACATACCATGCAGTTATCATTGGTGCATATGGTATTCTCAAAGGGGTATGTTCTACATAGCTGTGATCTGACGGATTTCCCTGGCTTTTCAACAATCTTAATGTTGAGTTTGGTCTCCTTCAGGACTTTTCTAAATCTACGGACTAGTTCTCCATGGGCTGTGGCCTCTACAAACATCACTCCTTGATATTTATCGGTTTTATATCATGTGTTCGCCCTGTTTGCTTTGTCACAAGTTCTTTGTATCCTATTCCATTCTTTGTTTCTATATCAAGTCAGGTACCACTGTTATCATTACGTATAATGTTGTCTAATTTCTTTCTAGCTTCCCTGTATACACGAAACCCTATCTTTCTGATCATATCCAGAGAACTGCATGCGGTGTATGAAGTTCTGTATATGTTTCTTCATTTCATAGGGTTCGCACAGTGGGGACACATTGTCCATTATTCTAACTAGGTCTGCTATCAGTTTGTTAATTTTCAAGTTGTGTGACAAATTTGAGTTCTTGTGAACAACATATTTTGAAGCTATGGGTTTCATGTAATAAAAGTGGAGGAGCTGCACTCTATTGTTCACAGTCTCTAACCAAAGTTCAGTATCAAGTACAGGGAGTCTATTGTTAGGGTGCTTAGTTTGGTAATCTATAGTTACCTTGATACTTTGGTGAATGGAGTTAGCTATTTGCTGGATGCTCTCCATTACATTCTTCCCAGACTCTACATTACCGTCACTAGAGTTGGTTCTGACTATTATGTTTATGTCATCTACATATCTACTGTAGAGTAGAAGAGTTGTGGACTGTTCTGCTAACATTTGTTTAACTTTTCTGTCCCACCATGTCATGAAGAGGCCAGCCACATCTCCAGCTATACCTATACCAATGGCTGCACCTTGAACCTGCATGTATAGTTTTTTTTTATTAAACTTTACTATGTGGTTTTCCAAGGTGGATTTTACGCTGGCTCCTATTGCATATGCAATCATTTCCTTTACCTGATTGTTGTTCTCAGGGTTTTGGGTGGGTGCGGTCCAGCCACTCCAGTGCTGTGTGGTGCTATTCTTCGCTGCTGAAGATAGTGGGTGGTAAAGTTGCAAGACACAATGAAAATTTTAGGAAAATAAAAATGAGAAAAAAGTGGAGATTTTACCGGTGAGTGTCTTAAATTATAAGGCACAAAAAGAAAATGACTCTCCCCAGACTCAACAGAATATGCTTCAACACACGAACTCACATAAAGAATCTTGTAAACCAAATCCAAAAACGAAATATATTATATACATTATATACATATATATATATATTATTATTATTATTATTATTATTATTATTATTAATAGTTAGGGAATGTAATAATTCCAAACTAACAGGGAAAAAATTTCAATTTAGCATACTAAATCAAAATTCACAGTATATTATATATATATTTATATATATATATATATATACATATATAATACAAATAAGAAAATGGAGAAACAAATTTGGTTTGTTCATCAACTTACTGATATTATAATGTTGGATTATTTATTCATTCTACAAATGAGAACATCAAAAGCATACAAAATATTATATAAATCAATAGATAAGATAATAATACAAATACAGATTTTAAAAGTCATAGTATAAATAATTGAAATCCTAAAAATTACTTCTTACAGCTGTTTCAGCCTATGGTCAAAAGTAAATTTAATTTTCATTGCCTATAGATGTCAACATAGGCATTTAAAAAATATAATACTTACATATTAAAAAACCATAGGCCTCGTCAGAGGTTATAATGAACTTAAAAATATTAATATTAGAGTCATACCCAATGACTGGTGTAGCAGCATAATAGTCAACTGCTACAAAGGTAAAGGTGACACCCTATATACAAATAACTACAGGGGTATCAAGCTGCTAGATCAGGTAATGAAGGTTACGGAGAGGGTTATAGCCCAACTAATTTGAGAGAGAGTTAGCTTAGATCAGATGCAGTTTGGGTTCATGCCAGGGAAAAGTACTACTGATGCTATTTTCCTGATAAGACAGCTGCAGGAGAAATACCTAGCCAAAGACAAGCCCCTATACCTGGCTTTTGTCGATATGGAGAAAGCCTTCGACAGGGTCCCCCGATCCCTTATCTGGTGGTCAATGAGGAAACTAGGGATAGATGAATGGTTAGTGAGAGCTGTACAAGCCATGTACAGAGACGCTGCTAGTAAGGTGAGGGTTGGCATCGAGTACAGTGAAGAATTCCGGGTAGAGGTAGGGGTCCACCAAGGTTCAGTCCTCAGTCTCCTCCTATTTATCATAGTCCTCCAGGCAATAACGGAGGAATTCAAGACAGGATGCCCCTGGGAGCTCCTCTATGCTGATGGCCTTGCTCTAATTGCTGAGTCTCTATCAGAACTGGAGGAGAAGTTTCAGGTATGGAAGCAAGGTTTAGAATCGAAGGGCCTTAAAATCAACCTAGCCAAAACCAAAGTCCTAATAAGTAGGAAGGTAGACCAATCACAAATGCCTTCAGGTAGATGGCCTTGCTCGATCTGTAGAAAAGGCGTAAGTAGAAACTCTATAAGATGCACCAAATGTAAGCTATGGACACATAAGAGATGTAGTAATGTCAAAGGAAGACTAACTAGGAAAATAGTTTTTATCTGTGGCAGATGCTCAGGAGCAATAAACTCTGAAAATATGCAGAGACCAACTTCTATCACGTTTCAGGGAGAAAAACTAGAAGTAGTTGATAGCTTCCACTACCTAGGTGACCAAGTCAGTAGCGGGGGCGGGTGTGCTGAAAGTGTAACTGCTAGAGTAAGAATAGCCTGGGCAAAGTTTAGAGAGCTCTTACCCCTGCTGGTGACAAAAGGCCTCTCGCTCAAAGTAAAAGGCACACTGTATGATGCATGTGTACGTACAGCCATGCTACATGGTAGTGAAACTTGGGCTGTGACTGCTGAGGATATGCGTAAGCTCGCAAGAAATGAAGCTAGTATGCTCCGTTGGATGTGTAATGTCAGTGTTCATAGTTGACAGAGTGTAAGTACCTTGAGAGAAAAGTTGGACCTAAGAAGCATCAGATGTTGTGTGCAAGAGAGACGATTGCGCTGGTATGGTCATGTGGCGAGAATGGATGAAGATAGGTGTGTGAAAAAGTGCCACACCCTGGCAGTTGAGGGGACCTGTGGAAGAGGTAGACCCAGGAAAACCTGGGACGAGGCGGTGAAGCACGACCTTCGAACTTTAGGTCTCACCAAGGAAATGACTAGAGACCGAGACCTATGGAAGTATGCTGTGCGTGAGAAGTCCCGGCAAGACCAGTTGAGAACAGTCAAAATCAAAATCAAACCAAATCAAATCAAATCAAATATCAGAAAGCAGAACCAAAATTGAGGTCGATCAACATCAGTGGAAATTGCAGCTGTGGTTAAGCGAACCATCTGATCGTGGTCATTACTGGCGCCGCCCCGTCTGGCCTCCGTGCCGGTGGCACGTAAAAGCACCATCCACTCGTGTCCGTTGCCAGCCTCGCCTGGCCCCCGTGCCGGTGGCACGTAAAAGCACCATCCATTCGTTCCGTTGCCAGCCTCGCCTGGTCCCTGTGCCGGTGGCACGTAAAAGCACCATCCGTTCATGGCCGTTTGCCGGCTCTGTCTGGCACCTGTGCGGGTGGCACGTAAAAAGCACCCACTACATTCGCGGAGTGGTTGGTGTTAGGAAGGGCATCCAGCCGTAGAAACACTGCCAGATCTGACTGGGCCTGATGAAGCCTTCCGGCTTCACAGACCCCAGTTGAACCGTCCAACCCATGCTAGCATGGAAAACGGACGCTAAATGATGATGATGATGATACTAAACATATTACTTAATATATAAAAAATAAACAATAAACAAATATACATATATATATATATATATATATATATATATATATATATATAGTAAAATACTTACAGATATTAAGTCGATGATTGAAAGGAATCTGTTCCTCCATTTTCTTATTTTGTATTATGAATTTGAGGTAAAATATTTTACCTTCGCCCATCCGAAACAATAAATGAATTAATTGCATTGCAATTATAAGCATTTATGTATTTGCCTTTTGGGTGCTTCACCAGCAGTATATTGGATAACTGATATCCCATAGTGGGTTACACTCATAGCCCCTATCTCACTTTGAACTATATATGTATATACAAATACATATATACACACATATACATACATAAGCAAAGCATATATACTATTCACATGTGCAAAATACATTAATGAACACAAACAATATATTCCAGTGGATATACCATACGTCATATATGTATATAAATACATTAGAACATATAAACACATCTATGCTTATCAGTAACAACAATATTATTGTATTAACAATAATCTTCAACAGATCTTACATACTATGTCTTCTAACATATCATAAAATTCGCGATACAAGATTCAATATATTCATATATCTATATATATAAAACTGTAGTTGTGTGAGTGTCTGTCCCCTTCGATTTAGATTCCTAACTACTCCCACATTTTGCGGTGCAGTTTAACCAAATTCGGGTATCTTATAGTCGTGATTCATATCGAGCCCGTCTGAGTATTAGCGCGCGTCTACGATGAGTCTACGATTTTAAAAATAATTTAACATCATTTTTTATTCCATTTTAATGCATAATTTTTCGTGTGTCGATGGCGGCGGAGTTGGCGTCCATGGTCACAGCTGCACCTGTTTGCTTCTCCCCCTTCTTCCCTCCCTCGTGAAGCTGTGGGGAAGGGAGTTTAAGGAAATCAACGTCGTAATGCGTTGTCAAGGAGACCAGCGTTCTTTTAGAACAACGACTTCATGGCTTGAAGACACCAAAACAGAAATGGCTAAGAAAGCCCGAATTGGCATCTATAAGGGAAGTAACTCTCTAAAAATGCTTATATAGTTATTTCCCTTACAAACCCGAGCAACGCCGGGCGATACTGCTAGTTCATACATATAAATATAAATGCATACAAAAATACATGCGTATAAGCATATAAACCAGACAATCAGAATATAGTTATCATTTTATACATCCACGTAAAGCAAACAAATTCAATTGTAAAATCCAAAAGAGTAATTCCTAACTTTTTGTCAAAGCTAAATTTAATCCACATTATTTATGCTTATGTTATATGTATATTAAAGATTTTCAAAATCATTGGGGGTTAGGGGGCGGTTATTTTAAATCATAAGCTATTTCTAATTGGCTAATTCATTTGAACTTATCTGCTTGATCTGTTGTAAACAATAGGCGGTCAGATTATTAGTTAAATAAATCATATTAGTTTATCGTAATAACAATTTATATCTGAAATTAACTTATAGACAATAAACTAAATAAGCGGTTATACAAAAGTCTATTCATTTGTATGTTAAGACATGGATAGGTATTTACAAAAAGCAATCATTTATAACTCCAAGGGCTATACAACGGTGGTGTACCCCCTACTGTC
>NC_042999.1:168382135-168389635 GCF_006345805.1 Octopus sinensis | reverse complement strand
ATACGAATCTCAGTGGATGAAAATTACAGATAAGAGATTTAACTTCAACTTGTATCTACATCTCATTGTATTTCTGTCAGTATTTTTCATCGTAAACCTTTATTATTATCTTCCCTCTTTTCTACCTTATTTTGTCTGTAAATATAGTTCTATTTTTTCCTCTTAACTCACACATTTCATTTCAGTTCTATATTTTCGTTCTTACTTGTTGATGGCTGTGATAACAATCACACAATCACTCGTCTCAAATTTGTCTTTCTCCAAATCCCCGGAACCATTCCTCCTGCATATCGTGACCCCCACCCCCACTGGCTCACTATGCGCCCATCCATCCATCTATCTACCTATCGGCAATCACCCTGTCTGTCTGTCGCTCTATCTCTCTCTTACAACTCCTAGCACATGTTTATTAGTTCGCAGTTCGCCCGCCCTCCCCCCATACTGGAAGTCCCTATTTCGTCTGCCCTCCCACCCCCTCCACCTATACTGGAAGTCCCTATTTCGTCATCTTTGGTTGCCTCCCATGAACACTTCTAAAGTCCTCACACCAACCCCACCCCTACTATACAAGGTAGTGATCATACAGTGCAAAATATGATAGTGTAGTGTACGCAGGTTGAACTTAAGACTATCGTTCTGGTGTGCATCTCGGTGATCGTGCGTGCGGTAGGGACGTGTGCGTGTGGGCCCAGCCATGAATTTGCGTGTCCGTGCGGAGGCGCGCATGTGGGTGCATTTCGGCGTATCCACTTATATTTACTATATTAGGTTTATCTTTGTGCTCTTCTTAATTTGTATTCCATTTTATTTATCTATTTATCTATACATGGATATATATGTATATATATATATATTTATATTTATTTAATTTTTTATTTTTGTTTATTTGGCACTTACTAACTTATAATTAATGAACTTATATCTAAATTAATAGTAACTTCTGTTTACTTTTTGTGTATGTGTATATACGTCTTTGGATGGGCAGACATATATTTTAATTTATGATTTAGTGGATGTGGGTTGAGGTGTCGAGGTGTGTGAAAATGTGTATGTGTACGTATGTTTTGTACATGGGTGGATGTACGGATGTATGTTTTTCTTATACATATGAGTACGCAGGTGCGTATTTGGATATGTATATATGTATATGCGAATATTTATTCATGGGTGGATATAAGTATAGGTTTTATTTGTATGTATGAGTGCGCGGATATATATTTAAATATGTATATATGTGTGTGCGAATGTTCCCTGACACAGTATATGAGAGTGTATTAATATTTATGAGTATATGCGGATGTGCGTGTGAGAGTGTGTGTTAGTGTATAGACACTGCTGCCTGAACTGATTTGTCTATAAGCCATGCGATGACAGACATACACTCAGCAATCTAGTGAATGTGTAGGGATGTGTCGGGGTGTATTCATGTGTGTGTGGGTTTTTGTGTGGACATGTGGGTTTAGGGTTGGATGTGGATGTGTATGTTTTTCTTGTGCGGTGTGGTGGAGGTCGGGCGGCTCTCAGCGAACCAACCGTGAGTAAGACAATGATAATTTAAATTCAAATCCAATAGTGTATTTATGTCATAAAGAAAATTACTAACTGGAACCCGGACATACATATGTGCCACTTTGGATCCTAATGTAAGCGTTATTAATAATATTATGAAAGATAATAATGGTAGCATTAATGGTATTGACAACGATATTGATGCTAACTTTAATGACACTTTGGAAATTAGTAGGAAGTAATATAATGTACTATATAATGATATTTTTGTAAATGTCTCATTTATATCTATATATGGACCTACCATAAAAGGCTAATATTGGTAAAATGAGACATACTTATCTACATGGCCGAAACAGCTGTAAGATGTAATCTATACTTATATTTATATTTACTTATATTTATATTCTCTTTTTTATATATATTCTACTTATTATACAACATTACTCTTTTATGTACACTTTTTTATGTACATTCCTTTATGTACACTGATTTGTTCTGCTTTTTTATGTTTAACCCTACAGTCTCTTATGTGGTGGTTTAATAAAATAAGTCATTAAGTATTATCTGGTAATTGATATTTGATTTAGATGTATTTCTCCATTTTCTTATCTTGTATATATATATATATATATATATATATATATATATATATAATATATATATATATATAAATATATATATATATATATATATATATATATATATATATAGGCGCAGGAGTGGCTGTGTGGTAAGTAGCTTGCTAACCAACCACATGGTTCCGGGTTCACTCCCACTGCGTGGCATCTTGGGCAAGTGTCTTCTACTATAGCCTCGGGCCGACCAAAGCCTTGTGAGTGGATTTGGTAGACGGAAACTGAAAGAAGCCCGTTGTATATATGTATATATATATATATGCGTGTGTGTCTGTGTGTCTGTGTTTGTCCCCCTAGCATTGCTTGACAACTGATGCTGGTGTGTTTATATCCCCGTTACTTAGCGGTTCGGCAAAAGAGACCGATAGAATAAGTACTGGGCTTACAAAGAATAAGTCCCAGGGTCGAGTTGCTCGATTAAAGGCGGCGCTCCAGCATGGCCGCAGTCAAATGACTGAAACAAGTAAAAGAGTATATATATATACATATATAAATATATACATGTATATATATACATATATATATATATACATATAAGTTCAGCAAAAATTTAGATTCAAATGAATATGGTACTTAATTTAGATGCACCAGAATTTTGTATGGTTATCCATAAAAATCCTTGGGGTGATTATAATCAAAATAAGCAACAGGAATGACTCTGGTAATTTGATACGATCATTTCGTACTACATCATTTTATTAAATGTTGTAAGTATTACAACAGATTTAAGATGCTGAGTACTCATCAGCCAATTATAGAGGTTTTCCATTGATACAAAAATTTTCACATCAAGTGGCAACATTATAGAGAAGGTAGATATATAGACAAAGATGTGGATTTAAATTTTAAGAACATATGAGATAGTAGAGTCCTCCACTGACTAAGATTTTGGTTGTTCCAGACTGCTGTAAGGTTGTGACAGACAAACAAGGACAGACAAATGGATTAAGTCAATTACATCGACCCCAGTGCGAAACTGGTACTTTATTTATCGACCCCAAGAGGATGAAAGACAAAGTCGACCTCGGCGGAATTTGAACTCAGAACATAACGATAGACGAAATACTGCAAAGCATTTCGCCTGGAGATACAATACCAATATCCCACTGAACTTTTTAATAATTCCTTCTGGAAACTATCTTTAACCCTTTCGTTACCAACCCGGCTGAAACCGGCTCTGGGCCTGAGTACAAATATCTTGTTTTTATAAGTTTTGAATTAAAATCTGCCATCGAACCTTAGTCACAATTTATGCTCCTAACACTAGCTTAATGATAATTAAGTTATTTTACAAAATATTTTGTTATATTTAAAGTAATTGAAAGAAACACAGAGCATCTCAAAATAAATACAGTAACAAAAGGGTTAACATATTCTTGAGAATGATTATTTATGTTGTAATCTTTTGTGCCCAATATTTTAAGGAACCTGTTAAACTTTTTTATGTCCTTAACATGTCCTTGTTACCAAAGACTGTATATATGTAATGTAGCACTTTGTAACAACCAATAATTAACGCAACCAAACTTCTACATGTTACTATTGACAATCTTTATCCAAAGAGTGAAACCGGTAAAGTAAATAAACATCTTTTAAAATTGCATTTTCAAACCTTCTTTCGTATATATATATATATATATATACATTTATTACTTATACATACATATACGCATACTATATACACACTGACACACAATTTGAGGGAGAGTATTGTAGTCTATATTTAAATTGTTCTTCATTTTACCAACCTTGTGAGGATGAAAGGAAAAGGTAACTCAGAATGTACTGAGCAGTAACTAAATATTACTTAGCAATCTGCTCGAAATCCGAAAGATTTATATATCATATATATATATACACACCCACACACATATAAGAAAATGGGATATGAAAGGAATGAATGATTATCTTATGAACGTTATTAGCTTATAGCTGTTTCTGCTATAAGTTGCAGTGGACTCATAGAAAAGTGCCCAAGCCCACTGCATTTTATAGCAGAAACGGCTGTTAGCTAAGGAAATTCATAAGATAACCATTCATTCCTTTGCCATCTCATTTTCTTATTACTGTTCTATACTCATCTACCTCTTCATTTGTGCAATTCCAAGCAATACAGTGTACTTTGTATTGAGTAAATAAGTTTACTTGGTTTAGTCTGAGTGAGAAGAGCATCCAGCTGCTCAAAAACTAAAATTTGTTCCAAGAATATTCATGTTGCCATAAGTCATAAACAAGCTTGTTTGGCAAATTGCATGTAAAATAATGTGAGAGAGGAGGAGGGAGAGAGAGAGAGAGAGAGAGAGAGAGGGGGGCAGAGAAAATGATATTCTGCATTTCTTATTCCTAATTATAGTAATTTTGTTATTACCTAACTCATACCTTCTGACATTACATAATCATAAACCACACAGAATATAAACTTAATAAATTATAATAATCCCTTTTTATTGAATGACAAAGTTCAATTTGAAACGTAATTGTTTCCATGTTTAAAAATCTTGAATAAAATAAACATAGCTTATTTTTATATTTTACTAACTAAAAAATTAATGGCACAAAAGTGAGGTTGACTTCAGAGTGAACTGAGGTAGTACCCTAGTTTCCTTTTCCAGATCTTTGTAGGGAAAGAAGAAATGTCACAACTCTGTATTCTTTCTGACTAACAAATCTTAAGCCTTTTATGCTGACCTATGAAATAAAAGTAATGCAATGTATATTCTCTGAGACACATCTTTATATATAAAAGTCAAGTTGTGTGTCTGTCTCCTACGATTTAGATTCCTAACTACTCCCACATTTTGCGGTGCAGTGTAACCAAAAGCGGGTATCTTATAGTCGTGATTCATATCGAGCCCTTCTGGGTATTAGTGCGCATCTACGATGAGTCTACGATTTTAAAAATAATTTACCATCATTTTTTTCCATTTTAATGCATTTTTTTCGCT
Source organism: Octopus sinensis (assembly GCF_006345805.1). NCBI lineage: Eukaryota > Metazoa > Mollusca > Cephalopoda > Octopoda > Octopodidae > Octopus > Octopus sinensis. The sequence goes on along the minus strand of NC_042999.1, from coordinate 168,384,543 downwards.
AAGGGAAGTAACTCTCTAAAAATGTCTACGATGAGTCAACGATTTAAAAAAAAATTTACCATAATTTTTTTTCCATTTTTAATGCATTTTTTTGCTATTTTTTGGCTATAACTCTCTAAAAATGCTTATATAGTTATTTCCCTTACAAACCCGAGCAACGCCGGGCGATACTGCTAGTTAATGATATTGCAGTAATCAAAGTACAGAAACAGGTGTCTGATACAAGATCAGCACTATATTAAGAGATCATCTCTACACTAATACAATATGGGAATTATTGAGGTACCATAAATCTGACTACCTTTTATATATGCTTATTTTACTAGCTGTATCAAATGTAACACAGATACAAAATCTCAAAAGCTGTGTCTAATGAAATGTTTTTCTCAAATATTTTAGATGTTTTCATGAGTTAGGAATTCTTATTAACTCTTGATACCAACCCACCTGAGTCCCTGCATCCATCCATCATCTCTACTCATTATTCTTACAAAGGTCATCAGGATAGAGTCCTCGCATATCTCCTCCATAGGGTCCTATCAGAAGCAACCATCATTAGATTCTTGAGTATGGTAGGTATGTGAGGTCATGTAGAGTGTGCAGATAGGCACATGATAAAGTGTTGAGGGACCTGCAGTGGGTGGTGGGGTGTGGGAAAGATAGGTTGTAGGGAGGTCTGATAGAGGACAGAATTATGTATATGGTGTGTGGGGGGCTCTGCCAAAAAAGACATGCCTGTATGTATGGATGGCCATGATTTTACTTAGCTTGATACCTGTTCTCAAGCACAGCATATTACCAGAAGTTTTGGCCTCTTGTCATCTCCTTGGTGAGGCTCAATATCTGAAGATCCTTTCTCACCACTTTGTCCCAAAACTTCCTGGGTCTTCCCTCCACAATTAGATATCATCATATGTGTGCATGTGTGTGTGTGTGACATTGTGATTGTGCCTCATCACCACTACCATTGTCTGACAACCAGTGCTGGTTTGTTTGTTCCTGTAACTTAGCGGTTCAGGAAATGACATCAATAGAATAAGTACCAAGCTTTAAAAAAAAATAACTAATGCAGTTACTTCTTTTGACTAAAACCCTTTCAAGGCAGTACCCCAGGATAACTGAAGCCAAACGACTGAAACAAGATAAATGGTAATAATGTTATACTAAAAAATTCTATAATTCCCATTGTGAGGTAACACAGTTAAGAAAAAAACCTGTAAGATAACCAATTTAGATTTATCAGTATGTAGGGACCAGTGAATACATAAAGATAGAACAGCAAAGACATCTGGTATTTCAACAAAATAAGTAAGGCAAACCCACTAAGCTCTGAGTTTCTTCAAACAGCTCTGTGGTAAGAAGTTAGCTTCCCAATTGGTTCTGGGTACTGTATCCTAGGCAAGGTATATTATTATACTATCTCAAGTAGTTGAATTAACGAAAGGAAAAAAGTCTCAATTCTTAATCATGAAAGGTAACAATATAAAAAGTTATTCTTTTACTTGTTTTAGTCACTTGGCTGCAGCCATGCTGGAACACCACCTGAACCCTTTCGTTACCAAACCGCCCAAAGCCACCCGAAAAACATTTTGGTTACTGTGACCAAACCGCCCAAAGCCACCCGAAAAACATTTTGGTTACTGTGACCAAACCGCCCAAAGCCGCCCGAAAAACATTTTGGTTACTGTGACCAAACCGCCCAAAGCCGCCCAAATTTACCTATTCATATTTAAATGAGAATATCAGAGCAAATCTCTTTAGTACATTCGTGAAAACACGTGATTATGCTTCGTAAAAAGTTCATCTACAGTTTTGTACAAGGATCGACGTGTAATTTTAATTCTCTGAATTTTGGGAGATTTTTTTCCACATTTTTTTCGGCATCGATTTTTCTTCAACTTTGAAAATGGATAGGAGTTTCATGTTATCAAGCATTGATTCCGAATTGGAAAATTTGTGAAGCAAATACTGGGTACTGTTGTGGATTTAGTTTTTATACAGGGAAACTAATGTTAGTCAGCATGGCTTAGGGTATGATGTGGTCTGGAAGTTATTGTTTGAAGCAATCAATGCGGAAACAAACTTACGCAGAATGTAAACAAACACAAAATGGGGGTTCAAATTTCGGAAAATTTGTGAAGCAAATTACTGGGTACTGCGTGGATTTAGTTTTTATACAGGGAAAATAATGTTAGTCAGCATGACCTAGGGAACGATGTGGTCTGGAATTTATCGCTTCCATACCATAACCAGGGCCGTATATTATTTTTTGACCGGTTTCTTTAGTTCGGTCAAACTTGCGGTGGATTCCAGTATTTCAGTTTATTCCACCTTTATGGTACACCTGTCGTGCATTAAATTCAACTGAGGATCTAGTGATGTGCACAATTCTTCTTTATCAAAATTTT
>NC_042999.1:168359635-168377135 GCF_006345805.1 Octopus sinensis | reverse complement strand
TTCTCCCTGGAGCGAAGGCGAGAGAGATATGCAGTGATATACATATGGAAAATCCTGGAGGGTCTTGTCCCAAACTCTGGCATTCAAAGTTACCCCAACCGCAGAATGGGGCGCCACTGCATGGTGCCAAAGATTCCAACATCACCATCAAATTACAGGACCAGATACTGCAACAACTTGGGTTTCAGAGGACCACAGCTCTTTAACATCCACCTCGACCTTGAGGGATTGCCATAGTAGTAGTAGTATATATATATATATATAATATATATATATATACACACACACACACACATTTTTTCTGTGTACCTTTCTGTAGAAGAGCGTAGGCTCGAAGCATAAAAGAATTTTTCTATTCCTGAGCGCTATACTAATACATCTGTTTGTTTGTACACCACCTGCCTTTTGTTTATTTTCGTAAACTTTCCCTTTATATATATATATATATCATCATCATCATCATCATCATTTAACGTCCGCTTTCCATGCTAGCATGGGTTGGACGGTTCAACTGGGGTCTGGGGAGCCCGAAAGCTGCACCAGTCCAGTCAGATCTGGCAGTGTTTCTACAGCTGGATGCCCTTCCTAACGCCAACCACTCCGAGAGTGTAGTGGGTGATTTATGTGCCACCGACACAGTGTGCAGACGAGGCTGGCAAACGGCCACGCTCGGATGGTGTTATTATGTGCCACCGACACAGGTGCCAGACGAGGCTGGCAGACGGCCACGCTCGGATGGTGTTTTTATTGCCACCGACACAGGTGCCAGATGAGGCTGGCAAACGGCCACGATCGGATGGTGCTTGTTACGTGCCCACAGCACGGAGGCCAGTCGATGCGGTACTGGCTACGGCCACGTTCGGATGGTTTTCTTGTGTTACCACAAAGATACAAATTCCATTGATGTTCATCTATTTTGATTTGTTTTGATTTTCACTTGCCTCAACAGGTCTTCACAAGTGTCACAAGAAGGAAGGTATGCACAGGTGGACTGACTACGTCCCAGGTAGGGGCCATGGGTTATGGCCTGACTAGTCTTGCCGGGTCTTCGGATGTTGTTTTTATGTGCCACCGACAGGTGCTAGATGAGGCTGGCGAACGGCCACGATCGGATGGTGTTTATATATATATAATAATAAGTTTATTTGTTCGATTGTAGAGTTAACTAAGTGTATATAGGTATATATATATGTCTATGTTTGTATATATTGATTTATATGTTGATGTATAAATGTATGTGTATGTATATATATATATATATATATATATATAGGTATACCTATATATGTATAGGTGGCTTTCTGGATGAATATATTAGTATATCTGTGCATGTGTATATTTTTGTATCTGTGCGTATGTATATATCTGTATACTTCAACATATATACGTTTATGGTATGTGATGTATATATATAAAATCTTATAACATAAGTGTGGATTATATATTTGTTTCTTTAGTTAACTAATCAATTAATCTACCTAATAAATAATGATTTTGTTTGTTTTATTAAATGTTGTAGATAAATAATCATGAATTACTGCCTTTTGCTTAACTTATACATGTATAGCTAATTATAATAATTTATTGTTTACGTTTAATAATCTGAGAGTAAATTTATGATTTACATTGTAATATCGGGAGATAATTACTGTGTATCTATTTATTACATATTTTAGTTACTAAGAAAATAAATTACATAGTTTTTACATAAAGTAGAATGAAATAAAATATTATATTACTTTACTAGTTGTTATTGCATAGGTTAGTACATGCATGCATATATATATATATATATATATATAATGCCTTTGCTGTTATGTAATGGTGTAACAAAGTATTGATTGGGTATCATCTGATGGTTGATGTTTGATTGATTTAAGTATGTTTCTCCATTTTCTAATTTTGTATATATATATAATATATATATATATTATATGTGTGTGTGTGTGTGTGTGTGTGTATATCTATGTATATATATATATATTGTTACGGAGGTAAATAAACAGGAAAACATTGTGCCCTAGTTCCGTTGGTTGGAGTTGAACCGGCGCTCCAGTTGTTCAGGACAACGAAAATCTACTTTGTCCTGTCAACGACCACTGTAACTAATGATCTGAGAGAGTGAGCTCTGATCCCTACACGGTCAGGGAAAGTTTAAGAAAAAAATTAAAATGTTACCCTATATAAATGCACCTGGCATTGGGGTTAGCAGTCAGTCAGCGAGAGACTGGAGTGAGTGAGAGATGATGACGACCAGAGACAGACAGGTGTAGTTGGAGATGACGGGGACGAGAGACGGTTAGTGAGAGAGATGACAATCGAGCGGCCAGGCAAGTTGTTGTAGTGGGAGTTGTGAGGTTCAGAAAATGTTGCAGACGTGGAACATGCCGGTAATATTTTTATTTGTGTTTTGAATTCTGATGTTTAAATGAAAAAAAAAAAGACTCTGTGACATAAACTGTAAAAAAAAAAAGAGAAAAGAAATCTTTGAGAACAAACTCTCTGTGTTAGAAGAAAAAGAACATTGTGTTAGAAGGAAGAGAAAAGAAGGAGAAAAAGAACTGTAAGATGTGTTTTTAAAAGAAAAGAAAGAGAAAGACTATTTGTTTTGATTGTTTTCCGAACTGTATTGTGTTGCATGTTAATTGATTTGTTTAGAAAAATCGAACAGTTGTACTACGTTTAAATGCAATTTGATTGTCATTCACACTCTGTGTATGATCTGTCAAATGTTTGTTAACCTTTGTAGTTAAATGCTTTTGTTTTAAAATGTTTTGATTTTGTGAAGTTAAAAATTGTTAAATTAAGCAACCTCCGGTGTCTCTCTCTCTCTTTTGTTGTTGTTGTGTCAGATTCTGGCTTGCGTTCACTTTTTCCCCATTTCCGGCATGAGCTTCCGTTTGACTGAGCGTCATCATCGTCGCGACTTTGGGCCCGTTATCGACCTGGAAGGCCTAGGGTCTTAGGGTCCTGAGTGAGCGCTCGGCGTAACAATATATATATATACATATATATATATATATATATATGGTGTGTGTGTGTGTGTGTGTGTGTGTGCATGTATTGATATGTAAGTTAAGATATGTATGCATAAATATTATAAACATTTTCAATTATTCATGATATATTTACAATTAGTTTTATTCATTCGGTTTTCAATCAACCAACCGTAACTGAGACAAATTCAAATTCGTTAACCAATTAGATTTAGCTTATGATTAAAAATAATCACTTCCCAATCTCTGATATATTTAAACCACTAAAATATTAATATATTACAAATAACAAGAATAATGTAGCTTATCTCTTATCTCTTCATACACAAACTTTTATAACACAATATTCTGTGAAATTATATTATAAATCTGGTGTTGTAACATGTATGTATACTTTTGTTAAGATGTAAGGGAAAAAAAAATCTAATATAGATATTGATGTATATTTGTACGTAGATATATATGCATGTACATCTATTTGTTGCACTCATGCATGTACTTATGTATATGAAGAATCATAATGTAATAACACTAGTCTGTTATGATATTATGATATATGAATATATTGACTATGATTTTAAAATTAATGAGATTACATCTTTCATAAATATCTATTTACATTATAGTATACTATATATTTGAATCCCCTATTCTATGTATTGTGAAATGAAGATTACACAGAATCTAATATTGTTATTAATAATAATAATAAAATTAGTAACAATTAAATATCATATCTGTACTCATGGACATGGATGTATATGTGCGCTCCAGTATGTATATACATACATATATATATATATTATATATATATATATATATATTATATATATATATATATAATTAATTGTCTATATGCTTCTACGTATGTTTAATTGTGTCTATTTATATGTTTATGGACATGTATAGGTGTATATATTTGTTATGCATATATATATATGTGTGTATATATAGATATATTGAATTGTACGTGTATCTTGTTTCATGTATATATTTATATTTTGAACGTACTTTATAATCTCTGACGAGGCCTATGGATATGTATTAGTACCTCATTTTTAACTGCCTGCAACCTCAATAAAATTGACATGTATGGGCACAACAAATTACTTTTTCCGAAGGCTGAAACAGCTGTAAGTGATTTTACTGAATTTAATAATTTATATTAAGGTTTTATTTTTAATTGTATTCTCATCTTATATTAATTGAATTTTAAAATGTATATATGTATGTTATTATGGTTGTTGTTTTGATAAATAAATAAGACAAAATTCTAATATCCTAAAGCTGATAAACCACCTAATGTATTTCTCCATTTTCTTATTTGTAATATACATACATATATATATACACATATCATCATCATCATCGTTTAACGTCTGTTTTCTGTGCTAGCACAGGTTGGACGGTTCGACCGGGGTCTGGGGAGCCAGGAGGCTGCACCAGGCTCCATCGGATCTGGCAGTGTTTCTACAGCTGGATGCCCTTCATAATGCCAACCACTCCGTGAGTGTAGTGGGTCTTTTTACGTGCCACCAGCACAGGTGCACAGGGAGGGTGGCAGCAACCACAATCGGTTGGTGCTTTTTACATGTCACCGACACAGAAGCCAGTCAAGGTGGCACTGGCATTGGCTACGTTCGGATGGTGCTTTTTATGTGCCACCGGCACAGAAGCCACTCGAGGTGGCGCTGGCATCGGCCACGTTCGGATGGTGCTTTTTATGTTCCACCAGCACAGAAGCCAGTTGAGGCGGCGCTGGCATCAGCCATGTTCGGATGGTGCTTTTTATGTGCCACCGGCACAGATATCACAACTACTATTTCCATTGATATTTATTTCGATGTTCATGTACTTGACTCAACAGGTCTCCTCAAACACAGCGGGATGTTATCCATATATACATATATATATATATATATCCATATACATATATATACATACACACATATATATATATATATATATATATATATACACACACACACACATATATATGTACATATATATACATATATACACACATATATATACATATTTTTGCACTGCATACAAGGCCTACGTGCGATGCGTGTACTCAGTAAATTAGAAATCCACTGCGGCAAGGGTGTGGAAGCAGTGAACTCAGCCAGGAGCCAAGAACAACAACAAAAAGAATAACACACACAGGCGTTGCGTAATCAAAGCAATTTTTTTTTTGTTTAACAAACATTCAACAACAAAGGTTAACAAACATTTAACAGCTTGAACAATTCTTTTTTATTTAACAGTGTTTGATTCTCAAAAAATTTAGCATTATACAACACAGAGTTCTTTCCCATTTTTTAACACAATTCTTCTTCTTCTGACACATTTAACAGTTCTTTTTTTTCTTTCTTTCCTTTTCTCTCTTCCCTTCTTTTAAAACCAGTCAGCAACTCATTTCTTTTTTTTCTTCTTTTCTTTTCAAACAGTCTTACTCTTTTACTTGTTTCAGTCATTTGACTGCGGCCATGCTGGAGCACCGCCTTTAGTTGAGCAAATCAACCCCAGGACTTATTCTTTGTAAGCCCAGTACTTATTCTATCGGTCTCTTTTGCCGAACCGCTAAGTGACGGGGACGTAAACACACCAGCATCAGTTGTCAAGCAATGCTAGGGGGACAAACACAGACACACAAACATATACACACACACTTATATATATATATACATATATACGACAGGCTTCTTTCAGTTTCCGTCTACCAAATCCACTCACAAGGCATTGGTCGGCCCGGGGCTATAGCAGAAGACACTTGCCCAAGATCCACGCAGTGGGACTGAACCCGGAGCCATGTGGTTGGTTAGCAAGCTACTTACCACACAGCCACTCCTGCGCCTACACTTTCTTTTTTTTAAACATTTACAAGTTCTTTTTTTCTCTTTTCTTTTTCAACGGTAAACCTCAGAGTTTGTTGTTCAACATTCATTTCTCAAAGTTCTTTTCTTTCTTGAAACATTTAACAAGACAAAGTTTTCATTTAAACATCAGAGTTTAAAAAACAAAAGCATTTACCGGCACATTCTCTTAATTTTGCGTCTGCAACCCACGTCTCCTACTACAGTTGCCCAGCTTCCTCATGTATCTCTCTCTGCCCCTGTTGGTCTACGACTGTCATCTCCCTGACTGCCTCTCGTCCTGTCATCTGACTGTCCCCAGCAGTTTAGTCCATCCGTATATATTACGCCATCCCGCCAGAAAAAGAGACATACCGTAAGTCAACAGTGTGTAATTCCCTTTCCCAACACTTTTACTTTTTTAAACTCTCCGTGACCGTAGGGGGCCAAAGATGAAATGCCTACAGCCATTAACAACCATGCTCCTTGACAGGACAAAGGAAATCACAACTGGAACACCAGTCCGAACCAAACCAATGGAACAAAAGACATAAGGTTTTCCTTGGCATTCGTAACAATATATACATACATATATATGTATATATATATATACATATATATATACATATATAGAATATAATATATATATATATATATATATACATATACACATATATATATATACATATATATACATATACACACATATATATATATACATATATATAAATATATACATATATATATATATATATATAAATATATATATGTTAGTTAGTTAGTTAATTTGGCTCAAAAGCAAATAGCAAGGCCATGTAGGGGGACATGGAGTTAAGTACAGGGGGGTGTTCATTAAAGAGTTCAGGCCACTTGAGGTCCAGGGAGGCTTTGAACAAGCGGTCGTCGGCATCTTCACCATCTCGTCTGGCAGCTTGTTCCACGGATCCGCAACCCGGACGGAGAGAAAGCTCCTCTCCTTCGATTGAGATGAAATTGTCACAGGTAGAGCTTTTCGGAATGACCCCGAAGCCGACGCTCTGGAGCAGGAGTGAAGAACAGCTCTTTCGAGAGGTTACACTTTCCGCTTATGATGTTGTGGGCGAGAATGAGATCACCACGGCGGCGGCGTTTTTCAAGAGAATAAAGGTCGAGCGTCCTCAGCCTTTCTTCGTAGGACAAATTTTGAGACCATGAACCATGCGGGTAGCAGCTTCTGGATTTTCGAGATGCGAGATGCTGTAGTCTTTGAGGAGATAAGGAGAAGAGGCTTGAATCCCATACTCCAATTGGGTCTCACCAGCGTGACATAGAGTGGTAGGAATATGGCTGCTGTGAGCATTCCGAATGACCGTTGAATCAAGAACAGAATTCCGCGTGCTTTGTTGGCAGCATGGACACACTGGACCGAAGGCGAAAAGGAGGAATCCACCAAGATACCCAGGTCCTTTACCTGATCGGTCCTCTCCAGCAGCAGACGACCCGGCTCGAAATCAAGTTGAGTTGTAGGAGGAGAGCCAACAGGCAGATGACAGCACTTTGACAAGTTCAGACACAGGTCCCAATCGTTAGACCACTTCCAAATTTGGTGGAGGCATCGACGAAGATCCTCTATATCACCGCGAAGAGCGACCAGTTTGATATCGTCGGCAAATAGAAGGGTGTGTTGCGTGAGGTTGTCGGGCAAGTCATTTACGAAGACTAAGAACAACAAGGGCCCAAGCACTGAACCTTGAGGCACGCCACTGCTCGCACTGGAGACGTCGGACCGCAAACCATTAACTTGGACTTGGAAGGAGCGATCTGAGAGGAAGGCACCAACCCATCGTACAATATCCAGATGGAAACTATATGCTTGAAGCTTGACAAGTAATAGGTGGTGGTTTACCGAGTCAAAAGCTTTGGCAAAGTCCAATAAAACGATGTCAACAGCATCACTATCATCGAGGATGCACGTCACCAACTCTTCCATTACTAGTAAGTTGGTCAAGCATGATCTCTTCGGCACGAAGCCATGCAGGGAATCAGAGATAGAGGCTGTGTTTAGGAGGTGGAGCATCATACTTTTCTTAAGGATGGTTTCGAACATCTTGCTGATATATTGATGTAAGGGAAACCGGTCGGTAGTTAAGCGGGTCTTCGCGGCTCCCTTTCTTGAAATTGGCAGATTATCGCTGTTCTCCAGTCTGCAGGTATAACACCCATGCCAATGACATATTGAATAGACGTGTTAAGGGCTCGCAGATGACCGGAGCCAACGCTTTGATAACCCGTGGGGTGTATGGCCGTCAGGGCCGTGACCCCTGTTGACATCGAGGCCTTGAATAACACGTTTGACTTCGTCCCGCGTGATGACCAATCGAAGCATTGGAGGTACCAACCTATCAAATGGAGGGGGTTCACGACCATCATCTGTTTGAAAATAGTTGAAAAAGCCTCGGCAAATAATTGGCTCTGTTGATAAGAGTCCTCAATCGATACGCCTGTTGAGTCTACCAACGTTGCAAATCTTTGTTTGTTCAAGCGGGAATTCCGCTCTGGACATGGGCAAAGAAGGTTTTTGGATTGCTACTGGCATTTGCCGCGATTTTGTATTCATAACTGAAGCGTTCTTTCTTTTCAATTTTCACGGCTCGGTCTCGTTGAGTTTTGTACACCTCAAAAGCTGCAGTCGAATCAGATTTTTGAATTCAGCCCAAGCAATATCTCTGAGTCAACGTTCTCGTTTAACCTTCTTCTTCACCCAGGGCTTGTGTGATTCTTCTTGGGAAGCCCAACGGGAACTGCCTGGTCAGTCAACCAGATTACATATGCTTTGAGGGATGACCATAGTTCGTCAACTGAGGACAATGTCATCAGGGATCGCCAGTCCAGAAGCGCGGAAGCCTCGGTTAGAATTTCAAGATTAATTGCAGAGAAGACTCTATGTGGCAGCGAAGTAGTCGTGGGCATAGAAAAAGTTGTGTGCATGACGAACTTCAGGACCGCATGATCACTCTTGGCAAGAGGGGCGCACACAGATACGTCTGACACTGATCTTGGATAGCGGGAGAATACCAGATCTAGCATAGATGGCTGCTGCCCAGACCGATGCCTTGTCGGATATTCAACATGTTGCGATAGAAAACAATCTTCAGCCACGTCAAGAAGGGCCTGGGCGAACCGGGAAGATGTTGTACAAATTGATGCGGGCCAATCGATCGTGGGAGCGTTGAAGTCTCCTAGTACCAAACAGTCATGCGAAGCTGAAACGAATCTTATCGCTTCGAGTAAATGAGCATCGTCCTGGGGGTCGGCAAGAGGCGGCCTGTAGACAGCTAACACAGGCAGGCAAAACTCGGATAGGCTCAGTTTGCAATAGACGGCATCGAATTTTGTTGTAGGTTGAGCTGGACGGTTTGTGCTCAGACTTAACATACACAGCAACACCTCCACCTCGCCTTTTTCCTCTGTCACATCTGAAAAGGACGTAGCCCTGCAGGTGGATTTCTGAGTCCTTTACTGCTGGAGTCAGCCAAGTCTCGGTGATAGCTATCACATCAGGGGAGTCACGTATGGCCAGTGTAAATAGTTCACTGAACTTTGGGAATAAGGAGCACGAGTTGGTATAGACGATGCTGAGCTGTGAAGTCTGAGGGGCGGGAGTTGGGGAACAAGCAGAATAAGGGGTATCAGAGATAGCATCGTTGACGGGGGTATCGACTTCACTTCGATTTGCCCTCACTTCACTTTCCCTGTCAGCACTACAGCATGGGACCAGAGGTAGGACTTGATTATCTGTCCATCTTGGATGCATAAACCCTTCTCTCCCATTTGTTTCCTCATCTTTAGTTCGGATATTAGGTTTCTCCGGCGAATTCTCTCTCTTAGTGAGTATTCCTCGCTATATATATATATATACATATATATACACATATATATACATATACACATACATACATACATATATATATATATACATATTGATACTAAGGTTGAAATGGAAGAAGTGCTATGACCCAGTTTCGTTGATTTGGAGTCAGAGAGACTGGAAAAAGGAATAATGGGGCTTTGTCTTGTCACCGGTAAGGGAAATTAATGGGGATAGAAAGTACCTCTGACCCTATCCGGTCAAGCAAAGTTGAGAAAAAAATAAATCTACCAGCTGGGGTTAGTTAGTCAGTTGGCGAGAGAGAGTTGATCAAAGACAGTCAGTTGGTGAGAGAGAGTTGATCAGAGACGGTCAGTTGGCGAGAGGGTCGATGAGAGTCGGTTGCGATGGCGAGAAAGACAGACGGAGGGAATTGAGGACCTGTCAAGCGAGAGAAAGTAAGGGAGATGACGGCGAGAAGGCTAGATTGCTGTAGTAGGAGCTTGTAACGAGAAAACGTGCGGTAATGTTTGTTTATGTTTTTGTTGTTGAATTTTGATGTGTGTTAAAAGAAAAGAGACCCTGTAAAAAGAACTGTGGAAAAGAAAGAAAAGAAAAAAAGAACTGTGAGTTGTGTCACAAAAAAAGGAAAAGAAAATTGTGTTAAAAAAAAAGAAAGAGAAAGACTTTAATTTGGATTGTTTTTGAACTCTCTATTGTGTTGAACATTTGTTCTGATTGTTTTCGGACGTTGTGTTATGTTGAAATGCATTGATTGATTTTCTTTTAATCCTGTACGATTTGTTAAATGTTTTTCTTTAAATGTATCTGATATGCATTACGTTTTATTTGATGTTGTAAAAATTGTATAAACTGTTTTTAAATGTAAGCAATTGCCTTCTGCTGTGTCTCTCTCTTCCTGTTGTTGTTGTTATCTCCGGTTACTGGTTTGCATTCGCTGCCAAGCCCACCGCTTTCTGTGGTGGATTTCTGATTTCACTGAGTGTAGTCGTCATCGCTCAACTTAGTAGAGTCCTGAGTTCGAGTTGAGGGACGGCAGGTTCGTAACAATATATATATATATATATATATATATATATATATATATACACATATACACATATATATACTTATACACATATATAGTCCTATGTGCTACATATCGCCCTATAGATGCTCCAAGTCATGTAGGCAAGTTTGAAGACTGCCTTACAAAAGTAGAAGTTCTAGTCACATTAGAACAACACTAAGTGTGCTTCTTACGAGAGACTTCAATCTGACAAATGTCAGATGGCCCGAGGGCCTTTCTCTCCTAGGAATGACACGATGTGAACGAGGACAGGCGAGGTCCCTCCTGAACCTCATCAACACTCTGTACATGGAGCAAATAATACTCCAACCAACCAGGGCAGGTAACATACTGGATCTCTGCTTCACAAATAATATGGATCTCATCCACAATGTGAAAGTGACACCGACACTACTCTCGGATCACAACATGGTAGAGTTGACCATGTACGAGCCAAAGGAACGCATGGACATGCAGTCTACAAGAAACTCTCAGAATCTTTCCAGCTTGAACTTCCATAAGGCAAACTGGAAACAAATTGAGAAAGAGATCCTCAAACAAAACTGGCCTGAATGTCTCTCCTCACCAGACATCGACATGAAACTTCAACAATTCCCGTCTGTAATGCAAGCCATATGCTACAAATGTGTCCAAGAGAGAAAGGCCACTGTACTCAAGAACAAAATCCCCAGAGAGAGGAAAATTCTTATGAGACAGCATACAAAAGTTTCAAATCGCCTAAACAAACAAATTGAAAGCAGTGAAAAGTCCCGCCTGAAAATAAAACTGTTGGAAATTGAAAAATATCTGCAACTCTCCCATGAAAAAGAAAGAGCAGACAAAGAAGCCTGGGCTATAGACAACATAAAATCTAACCCCAGAACTTTCTACAAGTTTGCCAAAGAAACAGCAACGGTGCACTGTAGGATAGGGCCACTCCTTGAAAAAGATGGTACACTCACAGGAAATCCAATGAGGATAAGTGAAATACTGAATGAGCAATTCAAAAGTATTTTCACTCCATCCCTAGGGCATTTTCAAGTCAGCAATCCAACTGACTTCTTTACCACTGCAGATATAAAATCAGAGGCAACGATGATTGATTACATCAATATAAAGGAAGACAATGTAATAAAGGCTATAGATGAAATGAACACAAACTCAGCTACTGGCCCAGATGAATTCCCAGCAATCCTCCTAAAAGTATGTAAGAGAGTCCTAGCAAGACCACTGCAGTTCCTCTTTCAGAGCTTCCTTGCAACTGGCAAACTTCCAAGAAAACTGAAGGAAGGTCAAATATGCCCTATTCATAAAGGAGGTAGCAGAGCGGAGGCCAAGAACTACAGACCTATCTCTATGACCTCACACATCAGCAAGGTCATGGAACGAATAGTCAGAAGGAAACTAATCGCTTTCCTTGAAGAAAATGACTTGCTGCCTGACACCCAACATGGTTTCCGACCAGGAAGAAGCTGCCTAACTCAGCTCCTACAACACTATGATTGGGTGCTGAAACAACTGCTCAACCACTCAAATGTGGAAGTGATATATCTCGACTTTGCAAAGGCCTTTGATAAAGTCGATCATGGAATGATATGTCACAAACTGCGTGATCTTGGCATACTTGGAAAATTGGGAGAATGGCTTCATGACTTTCTGAAGGATAGAAGTCAGGTGGTAGCAACCAATGGGGCCACTTCCATTAACACGCAAATAGTGAGCGGTGTTCCGCAAGGCACTGTTCTGGGACCACTACTGTTCATAATGGCCCTCTCAGACATGCCCTCAGCCATGCAGAGAGCCACGATCACAAGTTATGCAGATGATACAAAAGTTTCACGGGCAATACAGAAACCTGAAGCCACTAAGCACCTGCAATGTGAGCTGGACAAAATATACAAGTGGGCTGAAAAGAATAGCATGCAGTTCAATGCTGGAAAGTTTCAAGCTTTATGCTATCAGCATGCAAAACTAAATGCATTACCCAATAAATACACTGGACCTGGAGGGATTGCAATCCCGGAGGTACAATCAGTGCGAGACCTGGGTATTTACATGAGTGATGATGCAACCTTTCATGTGCATGTTGCTAAATTGGCAATGAAATGTAGGCGGCTGACCGGATGGATTCTTAGAACCTTTAGAACAAGAGACCAGGAAACCATGATGGTCCTCTGGAGGACACTTATCCTAAGCCACTTTGACTATTGCTCTCAGCTATGGTCACCATCCAGGGTCAAGTTAATCACAGAACTTGAGGTGATCCAACAAAGCTA
This sequence comes from Octopus sinensis, assembly GCF_006345805.1. Classification (NCBI taxonomy): domain Eukaryota; kingdom Metazoa; phylum Mollusca; class Cephalopoda; order Octopoda; family Octopodidae; genus Octopus; species Octopus sinensis. The sequence continues at coordinate 168,364,089 of NC_042999.1, read as the reverse complement.
CACGAAGAAGATAGCCTCTGTGCAGCATATAAGCTATTGGGAAAGACTCAAGAGATTGAGACTCTATTCTTTGGAACATAGGCGAGAAAGATATGCCATAATATACATCTGGAAGATCCTAGAAGGACTTGTCCCAAACTTTGGCATCGAGAGTTACACAAATGCCAGAACTGGGCGCCACTGCATAGGGCCAAGGACTCTAAATTTGCCATCAAGATGTAGGACAAGATCCTGTGATAGCCTGGGCTTCAGAGGTCCACAGCTCTTCAATATCCTCCTGAAGGACTTGAGAGACCTGCATGGGGTGGATGCAGATGTCTTTAAAATAAAACTGGATCTCTTCCTGTCAGGTGTCCTAGATGAACCAACTTCACGACAGGAGGTGCAGATGAGGGCAGCTGCATCGAACTCTCTCATGCACCAAATGGCAATTGCTAAAAAGCATTCGTGAAGTAAAATCATGTAGCAACACTGAATGGCGGTGCCCCAGCATGGCCACAACTGTGAGCTGAAACTAGATAAAATATAATATTACATTATATATATATATATTATATATATAACATATATATATATATATTATATATATATACATATATATTATATATATATATATACATATACCTATATACATATACATATATATATATATACATATACATATATATACATATATATATATACATATATATATATACATATACATATATATACATATACATATATATACATATACATATATATCATCATCCTCATCATCATCATCATTTAGCGTCGCTTTCCATGCTAGCATGGGTTGGACGGGTCAACTGGGGTCTGTGAAGCTGGAAGGCTTCGTCAGGCCCAGTCAGATCTGGCAGTGTTTCTAACGGCTGGATGCCCTTCCTAACGCCAACACTCTGCGAGTGTAGTGGGTGTTTTTACGTGCCACCTGCACAGGTGCCAGACAGAGCTGGCAAAACGGCCACGAACGAATGGTGCTTTTACGTGTCACCAGCACGGGGCCCAGGCGATGCTGGCAACGGACACGAACGGATGGTGCTTTTACGTGCTACCGACACGGGCCAGACAGAGCTGGCAAACGGCCACGAACGGACGGTGCTTTTGTGTCACCGGCACGGGGGCCAGCCGAGGCTGACAACAACACGAACGGAAGGTGCTTTTACGTGCCACCGACACGGGGCCAGACAGAGCTGGCAAACGGCCACGAACGGATGGTGCTTTTACGTGTCACCGGCACGGGGGCCCTCCGAGGCTGCAATGGACACGAACGGATGGTGCTTTTACGTGCCACCGACACGGGGCAAGACAGAGCTGGCAAACGGCCACGAACGGACGGTGCTTTTACGTGTCACCGGCACGGGGCCCAGCGAGGCTGCAACGAACACAAACGGATGGTGCTTTTACGTGCCACCACACGGGGGCCAGGCAGAGCTGGCAACGGCCACGAGTGAATGGTGGCTTTTACGTATCACCGGCACGGGTGGCCAGACGAGGCTGACAGCGGACACGATATATATATATATATATATATATATATATATTATATATATGCTACATATGTTTCATAGAGAGCGGAACCTCAGAAGTGGTAAATATCCATGCGAGGTGTATACCACAGGCTATTCATCAGGCCAAGGGTTTCTTGATGAAATGAAGTTAGGAAGCACATGTTAACCTACAGAAGATTCTATCAGAATGCATAGAGACCACAGTTTGAGTGGAGAATATAATTGTGAAAATAAATTAGGAATATAAGAAAGAAAATTAAAAGAACAAGGACACATAAAGACCTGTTGAGGCAAGCGAAGTCGATATCGAACTTCATCCGACGACAGGCACCTATGCTTGCGAAGACCTGTTGGGGCAAGTGAACGGAATCGAAATTGAAACAATCCTATGACTGGCACCCCGCAGATGCCAGGACCCCTGGACTGGAGATACGTAAAAGCACTATCCGAATCGTGGCCGATGCCAGCGGCCGCCTCGACTGGCTTCCGTGTCGGTGTCACGTAAAAGCACGCATCGAATCGTGCCGAAGCCAGTGCCACCTCGACTGGCTTCCGTGCAGGTGGCACATAAATGGCACCAATCTGACCGTGGCCGTGCCAGCCTCGCCTGGCCCATGCAGGTGGCACGTAAAAAGCACCCACTACACTCACGGAGTGGTTGGCGTTATAAGGGCATCCAGCTGTAGAAACATTGCCAGATAAGACCGGAGCCTGGTGCAGCCTTCTTGTTCCCAGATCCCCGGTCGAACCGTCCAACCCATGCTACCATGCAGAACCGGACGTTAAAAACGTGATGATGAGAATATATATACATAATATATATTATATATTATATATATTATATATATATATATATATAAATACATATATATATATTACATATATATTATATATATAGATTATAAATACATATATATATAATATATACCTATACATACATATATATATAACATTATATGGTACCATATATCTATCCATTCTATATACTATATATATCCATATATTATACATATATACATATATATTACTATATATAATATCCATATATATATCATATATACATCCATATATATATCCATATATACATCCATATATATATACATATATACATCCATATATTATATACATATCATCCATCCATATATAGTACATATATACATCCATATCTATATACATATATACATATATATAACATACATATATACATATATATATATAATATATACTATATCATATATTATATATTACATATATATATATATATATATATATATATATACTATATATTATATATATATATAGTATACATATATATATACATCTATCTATACATATTGTTACAGAGGTGAAAAATGGGAAAAGCGCTGTGACCTAGTTCCGTTGGTTGGAGTCGGACCGTCGGGGAAAAAAATAATGGTCCTTTGTCTTGTCAACGGCAACAGTAAATAATGAGGGTAGGAAAAAATGCGAATGCCACCCTTTAAAATGCGACGAGCTGGTGTTAGAGAGATCAGACAGCGAAAGGTCGGGGAAGAGTTCAGTTGCGACGGCGAGTCGATGCAGACAGCCAGCCAGGGGATGAGAATTGGCAAGGGGCGAGGAAGACAGGCAGAGAAGATTGAAAAATTGGCAGGCGAGAGATAGAGAAAAGGATGACAGCGAAGAAGCTGGACTACTTATAGTAGAGTTTTGTGATGTTCAGGAGGTGTTGATGGTATTGTTGTTTATGTTTCGATTTGTGTTTGGACTTTAATGTTGAATTATGATGTTTAAAAAAGAGACTCTGTAAAAAGAATGTGTAATCTGTTTAAAAAAAAAAGAACTGTAAGATGTGTTTCTAAAATGAAAAGAACATTGTGTCAGAAGGAAGAAGGAAAAGAAAAGAGAAAGACTTTGTTTTGATTGTTTTCCAAATTCTGTATTGTGCATGTCAACTGATTCTTATCGGACGTTGTATTTTGCTGAATGCCATTAATTGTTTTTGTTAACTCTGTACGATCTGTTAAATGTATTTGAAATGTATTACGTTTAATTGAGGTAAAAATCATATAAACTGTTGTTAATTGTAAGAAGCTGTCTCTCTTCCTTTGTTGTTGTTGTCTCCAGTCACTGGTTTGTGTTCGCTGCCCAACCCCCCGCTTTCAGTGGTGGACCTCCGATTTGACTGAGCGTAATCGTCGTCGCTCGACTTAGGGTCCTGAGTTGAGTTGAGCGACGGCACGTCGTAAAAATATATATATACATATATTTATATACATATATATATATATACATATATATATATACATATGTATATATACATATATATATGTATATATATATATATATATATATGTGACCGCCTGTGTACCATTGCGATTTTTTTCCTCCGTTTTCCCTTCTTTGGATCCTTCTTTTTCCTATGTTTCTGACGAAGAGCTCCTGAGTGTCCAATAATACTATTGAGTGTCCAATAATAATATATTTGTTCCACGTCCTCGCGTTGTTGTGTTTTCTCTTTGTGTTTTCATGTTTGGATTAACTTTATATACATATATATACATATAATAGAAATATAAAATTACTAATCCTCTCTAACAGGAGATTAACGACAGCGTTTACTGGAAATTAATAGTTATCGCCCATACTAATATGGCAGTCTTATAAATATAAGACTAAAGCTGTCGCTGATTAGCTCCATGAGGCCATCGCCTAAAGCTAGCTAATTGACACACAAACTGTTCCATATATAAACCGTCGAACAAGGGAGGTCAAGCCCTCTTCATCCTGGCCGTCAGACAGCTACAGCGAACGCAACTTGTTCAGGATTGTTTGCCTCCTTATCAATGGCACGCGTAGTCAGTGCTTGTGCAGGTGTCGCTGCTGACTGGACCAGTCGTCTGGCTCCCTTTCAAAATGTTGCCGCTAATGGGCTGGTAGAGGGCACGTGGCTAGTCTCCTCTT
>NC_042999.1:168272135-168354635 GCF_006345805.1 Octopus sinensis | reverse complement strand
TTGAACCGTCCTACCCATGCTAGCATGGAAAATGGACATTAAACGATGATGATTTTATTTGTTATTTGTTTTCATTTATGTCTTTCACTGTTTGAGTTGCATAATAGTGGCTTTATTTCTAATTTATATTTTATATATATATATATAAATCAGCATGGCCACAGCTCGTGAGCTGAACTAGATGAAATGAATATATATATATATACACACACACACACACATATATATACACACACACGCACATATACACACATATATATATATGCACATATATACACATATATATATATACACATACATTTATATATATATACAAACATATATATATATATATATATACATAGATATATATATATCGATGCGGAGGCACCATGGCCTAGTGGAGGCACATTGGCCTAGTGGTTAGGGCAGCGGACTCGCGGTCGCAGGATCGCAGTTTCGATTCCCAGACCGGGCGTTGAGTGTTTATTGAGCGAAAACACCTAAACACCTAAGCTCCACGAGGCTCTGGCAGGGTGTGGTGATCCCTGCTGTACTCTTTCACCAATCTTTCTCCCACTCTTTCTTCTGTTGGCCTGCTCGCTTAGCCAGAGGGGTGGCGTCATTTGAAGGCTAAAACAATGCTAAAACATTGTGACCAGCGATGTGTAACAACATCTGATGGTCTGGTCGGTCACGTGATATACATAGATATATATATATATATGCACATATATACACACATATATATAGCCTGGCCTGGCCCCCGTGCCGGTGACACGTAAAAGTACCATCCGTTTGTGGCCGTTTGCCAGCTCTGTCTGGCCCCCGTGCCGGTGACACGTAAAAGCACCATCCGTTCGTGGCCGTTTTGCCAGCTCTGTCTGGCACCTGTGCAGGTGGCACGTAAAAAGCACCCACTACACTAACGGAGTGGTTGGCGTTAGGAAGGGCATCCAGCCGTAGAAACACTGCCAGATCTGACTGGGCCTGATGAAGCCTTCCAGCTTCACAGACCCCAGTTGAACCGTCCAACCCATGCTAGCATGGAGAACGGACGCTAAATGATGATGATGATGATGATACATATACATTTATATATATATATATATATACAAACATATATATATATATATACATATATATATACATATATATATACAAACACACATATATATATACACACATATATATACATATATATATATACACACACACATATATATATATATATACACACACACATATATATATATATACACATATCTAGTCAACTGCTACAAAGGTAAAGGAGACGCCCTAGATACAAATAATTACAGAGGTATCAAGCTGTTGGATCAGGTAATGAATGTTACAGAGAGGGTCAGAGCCCAACTGATTAGGGAGAGAGTCAACTTGGACGAGATGCAGTTTGGTTTCAAGCCAGGGAAAAGCACCACTGATGCCATATTTCTGGTAAGACAGCTGCAGGAGAAATACCTAGCCAAAGATAAGCCCCTGTACCTGGCTTTCGTTGACATGGAAAAAGCCTTTGACAGGGTCCCCCGATCCCTTATCTGGTGGTCAATGAGGAAACTAGGGATAGATGAATGGCTGGTGAGGGCTGTTCAAGCCATGTACAGGGATGCCGTAAGTAAGGTTAGGGTTGGCAACATGTACACAGAAGAATTCAAAGTAGAGGTTGGGGTCCACCAGGGTTCAGTACTCAGCCCCCTCCTATTTATCATAGTCCTCCAGGCAATTACGGAGGAATTCAAGACAGGTTGCCCCTGGGAGCTCCTATATGCTGACGACCTTGCTCTAATTGCTGAGTCACTATCAGAACTGGAGGAGAAGTTCCAGGTGTGGAAGGAGGGTCTAGAATCGAGGGGCCTTAGAGTCAACCTAGCTAAAACCAAAGTACTAATAAGTAGGAAGGTAGACAATTCACAAATGTCTTCAGGAAGATGGCCCTGCTCGATCTGTAGAAAAGGTGTAGGTAGAAACTCTATAAGATGTAGCCAGTGTAAGCTATGGACACATAAGAGGTGCAGCAATGTCAAAGGAAGGCTAACAGGGAAGATAGTTTTTGTATGTGGCAGATGCTCAGGAGCATTAACCTCTGAAAATCTGCAGAAAACAACTTCCATCACTTTCCAGGGGGAAAAACTAGAAGTAGTTGATAGCTTCCGTTATCTTGGTGACCAAGTCAGTAGTGGGGGTGGGTGTGCTGAAAGTGTAACGGCTAGAGTAAGAATAGCCTGGGCAAAGTTTAGGGAGCTCTTACCTCTGCTGGTGACTAAAGGCCTCTTGCTCAGAGTAAAAGGCAGACTGTATGATGCAGTTGTACGAACAGCCATGCTACATGGTAGTGAAACATAGGCCGTGACTGCTGAGGACATGCGTAAGCTCGTGAGGAATGAAGCCAGTATGCTCCGATGGATGTGTAATGTCAGTATGCATGCTCAACAGAGTGTAAGTACCCTGAGAGAAATGTTGGACGACCTAAGGAGCATCAGTTGTGGTGTGCAAGAGAGACGATTCCGCTGGTATGGTCATGTGGTGAGAATGGATGAAGATAGGTGTGTTAAAAAGTGTCAATCCCTAGCAGTTGAGGGAACCCGTGGAAGAGGTAGACCCAGGAAAACTTGGGATGAGGTGGTGAAGCACAACCTTCGGACTTTAGGTCTCACTGAGGAAATGACCTGCGACCGAGACCTTTGGAAATATGCCGTGCGTGAAAAGACCAGGCAGGACAAGTGAGTCCAGCCCACTTATGCATGCCTTTCCTCCCTTGGACACACAAAGACCTGTTGAGGCAAGCGAAGTCGATATCGAACCTCATCCGACGACAGGCACCTATGCCAACCCCCTTTGCTTGCGAAGACCTGTTGGGGCAAGTGAAATCGAAATCGGAATCGGAATCGAAATTGAACCAATCCTATGACTAGCACCTGGCAGATGCCAGGACCCCTGGACTGGCGATACGTAATAAGCACCATCTAAATCGTGGCTGAAGCCAGTGCCGCCTCGACTGGCTTCCGTGCAGGTGGCACGTAAAAAGCACCCACTACACTCACGGAGTGGTTGGCGTTAGGAAGGGCATCCAGCTGTAGAAACATTGCCAGATAAGATCGGAGCCTGGTGCAGCCTTCTGGCTTCCCAGATCCCTGGTCGAACCGTCCAACCCATGCTAGCATGGAGAACGGACGTTAAACGATGATGATGATGATATATATATACCTACACATACACATATATATACACATACATATATATATATATATACATATATATGCCTCTATATACACACAAACACACACACATATATGACAAGCTTCTTTCAGTTTCTGTCTACCAAATCCACACACAAGGCTTTGGTCAACCCAGGGCTATGGTAGAAGACCTTTGCTCAAGTTGCCACACAGTGGGACTGAACCCAGAACCATGTGGTTGGGAAGCAAGCTTCTTACCACTCATACAAATTCAAATATTTCATACAGAAATATCTACATTTTATGTAACTCTTTAGCATTTAATCTGGCTATATCCAACTCAAATATTCTACCTACTTTATGTTAAAACTGACCAGATCCAACCACTCACATCTACCCTACAATGTCCTGTGTAATAAGAACCTTGCTTCCTAACCAAATGGTTTTGGATTCAGTCCCACTGAGTGGCACACTGGGAAAGTGTCTTCTGCTATATATTTCTTTACTACCCACAAGGGGCTAAACACAGAGGGGACAAACAAGGACAAACGGATTAAGTCGATTACATCGACCCCAGTGCGTATCTGGTACTTAATTTATCGACCCCGAACGGATGAAAGGCAAAGTCGACCTCGGCGGAATTTGAACTCAGAACGTAACGACAGACGAAATACGGCTACGCATTTCGCCCGGCATGCTAACGTTTCTGCCAGCTCGCCGCCTTCTGCTATAGCCTTGGGCCAACCAAAGCCTTGTGAGTGGATTAGGTAGACAGAAACTGAAAGAAACCTATTGTGTGTGTGTGTGTTCCGCTACTTCTTGACAACTGGTGGTGTGTTTACATCCCATAACTTAGCAGTTCAGCATAAGAGACTGATAGAATAAGTACCAGGCTTAAAAAAAGAAAATAAGTACTAGTGTCAACTCATTTCACTAAAAAGTTTCAAGGTGATGCTCCAGCATGGCCACAGTCTAATGACTGAAGTGAAAGGTAAAAGACAGCATTGAAATCTTGAAGCTACAATATAATCAATGATTAATTTCAAACAAAATGAATAAGCAATACATTATCTGACAAAGAAATCTGAATGCTACAGGAATAAACCGTATAATCAACAATCTGCTATGGAAAGGAATCAGCAAAACAATGAACTAACAAAGGAACCTCTATGCAATGGGTTGATATGCTAGCAAGAGCTTCCACACCTCCCTCATGTAAGATAGCCTAATCAAATGTATACTAAAGAAAACACAGTGGATGAAATAGGGCTAAACAACGGCAACAACAATCAGTTTAACCCTTTCGTTACCGTATTTATTTTGAGATGCTCTGTGTTTCTTCAAATTACTTTAAATATAACAAAGAATTTAGTAAAATAACTTAGTTATCATTCAGCTAGTGTTAGGAACATAAATTGTGACTAAGGTTTGGTGGAAGATTTTAATTCAAAACTTATGAAAACAAGACATTTGTACTAAAGAGCCAGAGCCGGTTTCAGCCGGGTTGGTAACGAAAGGGTTAAAAGAAATCAAAGTAATCAAATAAACTTGAAATATCACTACTGAAACTTTTCGAAGGAGAGGAGCTTTCTCCGTCCGGGTTGCGGATCCGTGGAACAAGCTGCCAGACGAGATGGTGAAGATGCCGACGACCACTTTGTTCAAAGTCTCCCTTGACCTCAAGTGGCCTGAACTCTTTACATGTACACCACCCTGTACTTAACTCCATGTCCCCCTACATGGCCTTGCTATTTGCTTTTGAGCCAAATTAACTAACTAACATATACTGAATTTTCAACTAGCTGACACCAGCATATTAGACTAATATATAAATTAACCCTTTTGCATTCAGATTGCTCTGTTGACTGCAATGCGTATTTTTACTCTTTTACTTATTTGAGTCATTTAACTGTGGCCATGCTGGAGCACTGCCTTTAGTCGAGCAAATCGACCCCAGGACTTATTCTTTGTAAGCCTAGTACTTATTCTTTCGGTTTCTCTTGCAGAACCGCTAAGTGACGGTGACATAAACACACCAGCATCAGTTGTCAAGCGATGTTGGGGGGGGGGGGGGACAAACACAGACACACACACATATATATATATACAATGGGCTTCTTTCAGTTTCCATCTACCAAATCCACTCACAAGGCTTTGGTTGGCCCGAGGCTATAGTAGAAGACACTTGCCCAAGGTGCCATGCAGTGGGACTGAACCCAGAACCATGTGGTTGGTAAACAAGCTACTTACCACACAGCCACTCCTACACCTATATCCACTCATATTTATTCATATCGTTTTGAATTAATCATACATTATCTTGTAGCTGCAAGTTTTCAATGATGCAACTGTTTATTTTTAGAATCACATTGTAGGATTGGTGCAAGAGGCTGGATCTAGTCAGTCTGAATACAAAATAGGTAGAATATTTGGGCTGGATATGTCTGGTTTAAATGCGTAAGAGTTAAAGAGATTTTATTATCCAACTCCTAAATCAGCAATATTTTGAAAACACTTAAGCAGTCTTCTATCATTAAAAATATATGAAAGGGTTAAAAATTATTCCATCTTTTCATCAAAGAAGGAATCCTTGGACTATGATATTAGAATAATGATAGTGACTATAGTTTCTGCATATCTTCCACAGCTAGAGCTAGCAAGCAAGTAGAAAAACACTGTTTTATAAAATATTAGTGAGGAAAATCTTTAAGGTAGATAACAGTGACACAGTGTGTGTATAGATATGTGGTTGGACTGAAAAGTGAACAGGTTGACAATGAAGGAGTGATGCCAAAGCCGTTAAATTTTGCAAGCATTAATTTCAACTCATCTCTTTAATAACTGCATTGTCCCCCACTCCCCAGTAAACTCACTGTTTAACTCTTTAGCATTTAAACCGGCCATATCTGGCCAAAAGTATTCTGCCTGTTTTATGTTCAAACTGGCCAGATCTGGTCTCTCACACCAACCCTACAATATCGTTTTAAAAATTAACAGCTACCTCATCAAAATCTCATAGCTACAAGATAAAGCATGATTAGTTCAAAACAATGTGGATGAAGAAGCATTAATTGGCAGAATAATGTGAACACTAAAGGGTTAAAGAACACTTCAAAAGTAACTAGTAGTGACTTCTCTTAAAACTGGACAAGAGTTGGTAACACGGGATTATCAAGTACCTGCAGAAAAACAGCTGGTTTTCTTGAATGTTTTCTAACCCAAGATGAATGTTGGCTTCATCACATTGAGCCAGAGACAGAGATAATCCATGCAGTGGATAATCCAGCCTCACCTGCTCCAAAGAAAGCCAAGGTTGTTTATTGACTATACTCAAAACGCCACACTATCAATGGATAGTAATATTTTAACTTGCTAAGGCAGTTACAAAAGGCTACCACGACCAAACACCATGGAAAACTGTTTCATCGGGAGAATGCTTCAGCACACAAGTCCTTGCTTTCAATGGCTGCTGTGCATGACTGTGGCTTTGAACTGGCTGATCACCCTCCTAATTTCTCCTGATTTGGTACCACCTGACTATCATCTGTTCCCCAACATCAAAAAACACTTGACTGGGAACTAGTGTCGCAGTGATGATGATGTCATATCAGCTTTCAATGACTTTTTTGACCAACAGGATGAAAGCTTCTTCATGAATAGGATCCAAGCACTGCAACACCAATGAAGGACGCATGTGGTCAGCAAAGAGAATTATGTTGTATCTTGGTCACGCCTATAAACTTTTCAGCCAACCTTTGAGTGTACACACACACACCATAAACTCATTCATTCCATGGTTAACTACTCATATTACAACTTGCTGTCTCAAAAACAGAAGGGCACATTGAATATCAAAAGAAAATTCTAGATTTCTGAAAAAAGATGAAGTTATCCCAATTGGATTGCCTTTCCTCAACAAATAGCTATTTGTATACTAACTCTACCTAGATTTTCCCAGCCATGTCTCTCCTCTCTTTCTCCAGTCCTTTACTCCATCACCCATCCACCCACACATACACAAGGTGCTGAAGTGACCACTCTTCTAAATTTTACCCCTTCAAGAATTCCTTACCTACCCACATTTCAATGCAGTCATTGACGTACACATCTTCAAACTAAACATCAAATAGTGTTTGTAAAGATTATAAGTAAAGCCTGAACTCCTCACCAAACTATTACAAAAAATGTCTATGTCCATGTAGTAGACAGGGGCCTCTTATAACTAAACTGATCTCTTTCATTTACTCAGCTACTGAGACTCCTTGATAAAGATACTGAATATATTGTAAGCCCACTGGACATTACCTAGAAACCTATATACTAAAATGGTGCCAGTGTCTGGAGAAGTAAAATCAGTAAGAAAGTATATATGTTTCTTTATTGCCCACAAGGGGCTAAACATAGAGGGGACAAACAAGGACAGACAAACGGATTAAGTCGATTACATCGACCCCAGTGCGTATCTGGTACTTAATTTATCGACCCCGAAAGGATGAAAGGCAAAGTCGACCTCGGCGGAATTTGAACTCAGAACGTAACGGCAGACAAAATACGGCAACGCATTTCGCCTGGCGTGCTAACGATTCTGCCAGCTCGCCAGTATATATTTAACCCTTTAGCATTTAAACTGGCCAACCAAAATATTTTACCTGTCTTATGCTCAAAACAGCCAGATCCATTCTAAAAAGACTCATCACATCATTAAAATCTCAAAGCTACAAGACAATGCAAGATTAATTAAAAATAATGTGAAATAATGAGGAGTGGCTGTTTGGTAAGTAGCTTGCTAACCAACCACATGGTTCCGGGTTCAGTCCCGCTGCGTGGCATCTTGGGCAAGTGTCTTCTGCTATAGCCCCGGGCCGACCAATGCCTTGTGAATGGATTTGGTAGACGGAAACTGAAAGAAGCCTGTCGTATATATGTATATATATATAAGTGTGTGTGAATATGTTTGTGTGTCTGTGTTTGTTCCCCTAGCATTGCTTGACAACCGATGCTGGTGTGTTTACGTCCCCGTCACTTAGCGGTTCGGCAAAAGAGACCGATAGAATAAGTACTGGGCTTACAAAGAATAAGTCCCGGGGTCGATTTGCTCGACTAAAGGCGGTGCTCCAGCATGGCCGCAGTCAAATGACTGAGACAAGTAAAAGAGTAAAAAGAGTAAGAGTATTACATTTGACAGACTAATCTGAATGCTAAAGGATTAACTCTTCTTAAGATCAAATCAAAATGTCCAACAACATGAGTGAGTGGTCTGCAATCAACTGGACTAAAGGGATTCATATTTAACTCTTTCATTACCACTAGCAAGGACTTTCAATTGATTTCCAAAATAATCAAGAATTTTATGGTATTTAATAAAATATTCTTTTGCGTTGCATACAAGCTCATCCCCTGCAACTCTCTCCAGCTGAGCGTCCCTAATCAAACAGGCTTGTAGGTACCGGTGTCACATACAAAGTATTCATGCTAGTGCTGCATAAAAGCACCCAATACACTATGTAAAGTGGCTGATGTTACAAAGGGTCTCAGGCCATAGAAACCATGCCAAAATTATCCTGAACAGCCTTTCAGCTGGTTTAGTTCCTGTCAAACCATCTAACCCATGCCAGAATGGAAAACAGACGTTAAATGATGATGATGATCTTTGTCATAATTAATTTGGCATTTGAAATGTAATGTAACAAAAGGTTCTGGCATAAAATTATAACGCAAAGCTTCCATTTAAATATAAACACTTTAAAACGAGAGGTTTTGTATCACAGAAAATAGAAGCAGTTTGAGTGAGTTACTATCAAAAGGGTCAAATTACAAAAACAAAACAATAACCTCCTTTGAAATGTCATTACAACATGAATGATAACAAGATTTCAATTGATCCTCACCAACCTAAAACATACCAATATATGAATTTCTATATATAAATTTAAAAGCTTAATTATATTGAAAATTAATGAAACATTTGGACACCTTAGAGACAAAGGAATTTATTTTCAATTAAAACAAATGGAACACAAGAACAGTTTCTTTACTTTAAAAGAAATTGTTATGAAATGTGCTTGCAGCAAATATGCATTCAAAATGGATGTATCTGAACTGAATACTGGAAACCGGTATTATTCCTTATATTAGCATTTTATTATTACTTCCTTCTATTTTGAAAGTCAAAGAGAGAGAGAGAATGAAATAGGGTCTCGTGTATTTTGAGCATATTGCAATAAGAGAGATGGTATGATGAATTGGCAAAGAGAAGAGGAAGGTCAAGAAAGACAAGACATGATAATCACTGAGCATTATATTCACAAGGTGCAGTTCAGAACAAAAAAAGACAATTTAGTGACAGATGCATGAAAATGTATTTAGATACATGAAACCTGTCAAGCATGGAAAAATAGAAAATAATGAGGAATTAGATAAAATTTGTCTTGGGGATGAAACATCCAAAAAAATCTGTATTTTCTAGGTTTGCTTGCAGCCGAGATCTGTTTTTCTTTGATTGCCCATTTTTTATTATTTCAAGACAAACTGATACAGGGTGCGGCAGAAATACCTCCCACATTTTAAACTTTCACCTATGTGTTGCTAATGAACTTATGCAAGTGCCAATGATGTTTTCATTTAGCTAATGAACAAAAACTGTAATCCTTTATTTAAACAACAGTAAAATTAATTTTTCATAAATGTTGTTTCTTTTTCCTTTTGTCAACCTTTCAAATGTGGGACATATTTCTGCCACATCCTGTATAACAAGCAGGAAGAAGTTAAAACTGCCACAGGATCATAAGACACAATCTACAAATACATCTTAAATATTTTTTGCTGAAGAAACACTACAGAAATAATGGTAACCAGCCTAAATTTAAAAAAAAAACAAAAAAAGTTATTCTGATCAAAATAGAATGGTTTCAAATTTTGGCACAAGGCTAGCAATTTCTGGGAGGGAACTAAGTTGATTAAATCAATGCCAGTGCTCAACTGGTACTTATTTTATTGACTCTGAGCATTTGAACCCATATTCAGATCAAAATATAGTAATAATACAAATTTTTATTGCACTATTATGAAATAAGGCTACTTTGGACTAAGTAAAATTCAATATTTTACAAAATCATGGGGGAAGATACAAAAATTTAAGTTCTAGTCCCACAATGTGATAGAATTCAGTAGATTCCATATTCCATACTTATGTCCACATTTTAAGTTTACAGATCCACTGAAAAGTATTAAAAATACAATGTCACTAATTTAAGAAAATGTTTGAAATCTATATTAATTTGTCTCTCTTAAAATAATGAACTGGTCAAGTACTAGGGTCAGTGTAGTCAACAAACCTCACCTCTCTTCAAAATTGTTGGGTTTATGCCTAAATCAGAAGACGTTATTGTTTGTCACTCTTTCAAACTGCTAAGATTCACAAAATAGTTTTAAATGGATTTTAAAAAATGAAAGCCATATGGAATTAAGTCCATTTATTATCACATAAATTTATAAGATAAAGTATATCTCACAAGATATTGTATCATTTTGTCAGGATCGTACATTGGGAGATGGTATTTAAGCGCAGGTGATAAGCAATGTTTTGCATCTTAAATGCTGCATAGCAACCTTGAATAGACTTGGCATAAAAAAGAATGAGCACAACCTAAGTGTAATAGCACAAAGATCGTCGTTTGTAAGAGGAAAAGAACACGGAAGAAGAAGCAATAGGAAACTATTTTTAATGGGATTGATATAGAGCCAACAAGTTGTGAGAAAAGCAAAGATCATTGTGGTGTAATTGTAGAATAAGCAAAGTGAAGACAGTTTTATCATTGGCTAAAGCTGTTCATCAAATAACATTTTCTTCCAACAACCCTCAAAATAAAGGAATAAATAATAAACAGCTCGTATTCTAATTACAAAATAATAAACTTACATCACAGTTACCAAAGAAACAGCTTTCCTCCCACAGGTCAAGTGGTGACCTGCTATTATATTTACTCTTACATGGTCAACATATGTGTAATAGTGCCATTGTTCTCATTAAAAAAACTAAGTTTGTTATTTTACTGAAGTCAATTAAAAAAAAAAACAAGACATGAGGCAGAAAAAATATTTGTTTGTATAAATTCCTTAATTAACGGCAAATGACTAAATACGACTGACGTTAATGCATTTAAAATTATTCTGTTAAATTTTGGCCCTAGGAAAAAAACATAATGCAGTAAGTAACCAGCTGAGTAACAGCACGACTAGACTAGTAAGAATGCAGGTACCAAATTACTGATTAGTGTTAAAATGTACTTAAGTATGGTTGATATAGTTCCATCAATATCAGCCCTGATCGAGCAGACCTATGGCCTAAGGTATTCCAGCCGTGACCACCCCGTCTTTTTGTATATCTAGAACTACATTATCTAACATGTCACATTTTAAAGATGTTATGGTGTGATTTTAGGGAATTTGGCTGCTATTTCTGGTATGTTGAGTGACCGCGCAGAGACGCCCTCGTTGGCTCGTCTTAAGGTATGGTTATTGGAGTTGGTAGTAGTTTGAGAATGTAGTAGAGTGTCCAGAGAATACAAGTATGAAGTACTGATAGTAATTATCGTGTAATTGGGGTAAAATTTTTAACAAATGAGTTTTCAGTTTAACATTTTGCCGTACAGTTTGGTTTCAACAATGAACTAGTGTTTTGATTTTACCAGTGTAAATGTCAAAGCAGATTTGTGTAGGAAAAAAAAACAACATATTTAATATCTAATTAGCCACACACAGTTACCTTTAATTATCAATTTATTCATATCAAAGGAGAGAAGTAGAAGCAGCTGTAATAATTAATTTATTAAGTGCTAGATTCTAAATAAAAGTCATAAGGGAGCCTCTGCGTGGTTGTTTCATCTGCTAGAAAAATAGCAGCCAACTTTCCCTTTAAATCACACACCTTGCCGTTTTAATGATGTATCTACGATTACATTGGATAATGGGCGAAGAACTTTCAGAATAGCTGTCACGAATGAAATGTATTTCTTGGAGTGGGGGTCTAGGTATTTTTCTTCATTATATAATATCCCACATTCTAAAACACATGTAATTCGATTAATTTTTTTTTATTTCAAAAATCCACATTTTATTTAGGTTTTTTTAAAATTTCTTAACTACTACAATCCCTTCAACGTGCCTTCGGAATAGCTGTCATGATTAAAATGGATTTTTGGAGGTGGGGAAGTCAGGATGAAATAGGTGTGGGGGTGTTTTAAGAAGTTAGAAAAACATGAATTTTTGAAGCAGTTTTCTTTTCTTTTTTTAATGCGAATTGCATGTTTTGGAAAGTAGGATATTATAAAATGACGAAAATACTCAAAACAAAAATAAGGAAAATAAACGTAATAGTCGTCTGTGGAATATTTTTTAATCATAATAGGTAAGCTCAATCAGGGTCTATGTAAGTTGTGTTTTAAAACGGTAAATATTAATAGAATTTCCTGTTGTAAACTACATTTCAAAATTTGAAAACAAAGTTAACAGAAGGAAAATTTTAATGAAAATTCTACTAATTAATCAATTTCATCTAACAAGGATAAGAATATTATTAATTCCTGATGACCGAAAGAGTTAACAAAGTCATCAAAATCAACTATAAATTAATAGTAAAAAAAAATAATATATAATATATCTTAAAATATAAAATCATGTGAAAAGTAATCTTGAAACATTTCGGTAATTCCAAAATAAGCAGTAATACTTTGACTACACGTCTCAGAATCAGGTCAAGATGTGCCAAAGTTAGAAATCGTTATTATTATTCCTCCAGCGTGTGCCATTCTTACCAACAAACAGATATTTGGTAGTTTCGAGTTTAGATTTATTTCATAGATGTTTTTTTATCATATGCATGGTTTAGAATTATATTTATCATGCATTAAAAAAAAGAAAAGAATATGCAATGCCAAAGAATTACTGGTGGTATGAAAAAGGAAAAAATACAAAATTCCTTGCTTACACCATCAAATTATCTAACTGCTGCCAAAGAAAAGATTCCATGAAAGTAAGAGGAGGGTATTTAATCTAACAAAGGAGACGAAGAGGATTTTTGAAGGGGTTTTTTTTTCTCATATTTTGATTCTAACATAAAGTAACAGTTGTAAACAGTATTTCGCCGATTTAAGCTATGCAAGGTTTTGTGAAATAACTAAGTCAAGCAGATAAACTAATTAAGACTTTTCACGATAATTATTATATATATACAGACACACAGAACAATTACCTTTCTATCACACACACACACATGTATATATATATAATATATATATATATATATATATAATATATATATAGTTGCAATGTATATATATACACACGATAATTGTCCTTCCATGTATATATATATATATATATATATATAGACACACAGAACAATTACCTTTCTATTACACACACACACACACACACATATATATAGATATATAGTTGCAATGTATATATATATACACACACACGATAATTGTCCTCCCATGTATGTATATATATATATATAGACACACACACACACGTAAGGTGCGTGTATAAATTAGAGGTGACAGTGTAATGCTAACACATCAAAATAATCGGGATTAGACTGTTGACAAAGCAAGAAGAAAGTAGGCAACTGCCAACTTATTACATCTAGGCGAGACAAAAACACTTGAAGACAGAATTCTAGATTTTTCCGACGTTCTTCTAAACAAAAAGCATGCTACGCCTTTCCTCCCACTTCTTGGCATTAATGTTTTTCTAAATTTGTGTTTCCTTCACAAAACAAACACTTAATATCTTGTCTCCATCTCCAAATATAACATATATTGATTTGAGATATTAACCTATGATGCCTTTTAAATAACAAAGAGAAAGAGGAATGCAAATTGACCGAATTAAACATATCTTTTCCGACTATCTCTCTCTCTCTACACATGTGATTCTAATTTTACAGGATATTTTTTTCTTTCGTTTTTTGTGGCGGGAGTTGAATGCATTAAAGAAAAACACTTGAATCTGAGGAAATCCTGGGAGAACTTAGACGGAAAAACATTCAGGTAGTTTTCACAAGCGATAATTTGTAGATGAATACGTAGGAATAGACTTCGGGTAGGTGTTCTAGCGCAAAGTATGAGGTTTTAATGGATCTAAAGATGCAATTAAGGGCCTCGTAAACAAATTCCCAACTCTGAGTTCGCTCTTAGCTCCCTTCCCTCTCCGCATGGTTCGAGCACCTTGCACAAAACATAAACAACGATAGGCGCAAAAGTTGTGTTAAACTCTGACAATACTCACCAGAATAGAACAACTTGGATCGCATGAATCCTCCTGAGAAAGGCGCACGAATTCTCCAAAGGTAAACAATAACACAAACACGTAAAACAATAACACTAAACAACTACTCATGGTCGGCCATATTTGAGGTCACATGACAGAACTCTAAACCAGTTCTGATGATGCAGCGTCAACAGCCTCATCGTCACCGCCCTCATCATTCAGTATCACCTTATTGAAAAAAGCATCTCTCTATCATAGACGAACCAAATCTTTATATATAAAAGAGAGGTTGTGTGCTGTCTGTCTCCTACGATTTAGATTCCTAACTACTCCCACATTTTGCGGTGCAGTTTAACCAAAACCGGGTATCTTATAGTCGTGATTCATACCCCTTCGGGGTATTAGCGCGCGTCTACGATGAGTCTACGATTAAAAAAAAAATTTACCATAATTTTTTTCCATTTTAATGCATTTTTCGCTATTATATAAGGGAAGTAACTCTCTAAAAATGTCTACGATGAGTCAACAATTTAAAAAAAAATTTAACGTAATTTTTTTTTCCGTTTTTAATGCATTTTTTGCTATTTTTTGGCTATAACTCTCTAAAAATGCTTATATAGTTATTTCCCTTACAAACCCGAGCAACGCCGGGCGATACTGCTAGTAGAATATAAGCGTTCAAATCCCAAATAGAATATAAGCGTTCAAATCCCACCGGTGATGACCTAGTAATTCATCTATTCTGAGATAAGATAAATACCAGTAAGATGCAGGGTTATTTCTGACTATTATATACATACCATTTCTTAGTGATATTAGTACTTATTCAAAATAAACTATTGTTAAAACTAAAATTATTATTAATAATCGTTAATTGAAAGACACATTTATCAATAAGCTTCAGTTACAGAAAATAAACGGAATTATATTTCGCCAAACAAAGAGAAATTTCCAAGAAAGATCAGTTTTTTCACTAATGCAAACAAATTTCCAATTGTCGTCATTGCCGTTGTTGGTTGCTTTACATTTTCCATGCTTCAAAGAGTAAAGCGATCTCAGCATATAATTTAGGTACGGCTGTCGGATTTCCATGTTTTAAGTTGGAAGGATATTTTTTCTTTTTCTTTTTTACTTTAGTAATTTAGAAGAGGGAGAGTAGTACCATTGGCTCTTTCCAAGGACTCCGACACTTGTAGAAGAAGCAAGATTTCCTCATATCGGTGATTTGGTCCCAATGCTTGCAACTGAGAGGACGCCGCTAAATGCCATGTTAGGGTATTACAATGGCAATGATCGATTAAATTTACCACCCCAAAATGGAAATCAGCCCTCTGAAGGACTTCCACAATCTCTATCTACCAAGTTTCTGTGAAAAGGCTTTGGCCCATTCGAAACATTGGCAAAGTTCATTTACTCATGTTGTCATGCAAGAGGATGCAATAAAAAACTTCTTAACCACAGCAATGTCTGCGTCGCAGTAAAGTGCTACATTTGATACATTGGAAGGGATCACCGCATAATCCTTTATAGAGACAAATAAATGTCTAACGATGGTCAATCCCAAATCCCTAACCTTTTGTACCATCAGGTTAACGAACAATCCTTAGAAAGCACTTTGTACTCGTCAAAGAACTTATATGAGAGAATACAAATACCGCTTATCGTTGCCTTCTCTCAGGTATTGTTTTTTGTTTTTTTTTACAACATACCATCTTGTCATCTAGATTAGGGGTCTCCAACCGCTGGGCATGGGTAATTTGATGCCAGGCCGCACAGAAAGAATAATTTTCTTAATTTTGCGTTGTATCATATATGTATATATTACAATATAAGAGTTGAAGTAAAGGGCATAATACTCAATGTAATAATTACATTTGTATTATAGACATAATAATTAAATTATATATTAGCACTTCTTTTTTATTAGACATGTAATCCCGGATCCGTAGAAAAAATTGTCTTCCGTGAAACCAGGTTGGGAGACTGCTGATGTAGCTGTATGCCTGTTAGCCAGATTCTGACTTCTGTGACATCTCTTTCGCCTGCCCTTTGACTTGAACCCTTCAAAATCCCATACTGCTTCCTTGTCGTACACTTTTTTGATTATCTTTCTTTATGTTTTTTTTTTTTGCTTTTTCTAGTATGGATCCAAATACAGAATGGATGGAAGCACTCCGTCGGTTACGACGACGAGGGTTCCGGTTGATCCGAATCAACGGAACAGCCTGCTCGTGAAATTAACGTGTAAGTGGCTGAGCACTCCACAGACACGTGTACCCTTAACGTAGTTCTCGGGGATATTCAGTGTGACACAGAGAGTGACAAGGCCGGCCCTTTGAAAATACAGGTACAACAGAAACAGGAAGTAAGAGTGAGAGAAAGTTGTGGTGAAAGAGTACAGCAGGGATCACCACCATCCCCTGTCGGAGCCTCGTGGAGCTTTTAGGTGTTTTCGCTCAATAAACACTCACAACGCCCGGTCTGGGAATCGAAACCGCGATCCTATGACCGCGAGTCCACTGCCCTAACCACTGGGCCATTGCACCTCCCCCAAATACAGAATAGTGTGATAATCTTTGGTGTCTTCCATGAAGTTAGTAAATTAAATATCACAGACTTAAGTTGTAGTTCTTGAAATTACTGACAGTTCTTTGTCCTTGTTTGTCTCCTAAAATTGCCTTCTATCACAACGAGAACTGCATCCAGCTTCATTTGTATGGTCATTAGCGGATTACAATAATGTCTTGATCTGGTTGGATAGGTGAAGTACCACTGGTTTACACAAACATGTATCATTTTTCACCATAATTATGCTGACAATTTGCTAAGTAGATGCATTGTCTAAAATTGATAACGTCTTCACGTCAATGTGGGAGAAAAGTCAGTCGTAAAAGATATGCATATTGAGCCTAGTAATGCACTCGTAGCCGGTGTCATCTCCCTATAACGACTAACTTTAAAAGGTAAATGTCATTTCAAGGCGGCGAGCTGGCAGAAACGTTAGCACGCCGGGCGAAATGTTTAGCGGTATTTCGTCTGCGTTACGTTGTGAGTTCAAATTCCGCCGAGGTCAACTTTGCCTTTCATCCTTTCGGGGTCGATAAATTAAGTACCAGTTATGCACTGGAGTCGATGTAATCGACTTAATACCTATGTCTGTCCTTGTTTGTCCCCTCTGTGTTTAACCCCTTGTGGGTAATAAAGAAATAGGTAAATGTCATTTTTTGAATGTTTCAGTTCCCTTAGATGACGCGCGCCTGCTCCACCATTGTTACTTTTAATTTTTAATTCAATCCTTAGCGATTTTTGATCCTCTATAACCATCCGTCAGTACCTACGAAATTTTTAATATGTTTGGCAGTAACTGTGAATTTCTATACAACTGACATTTTTACCAGAGGATCATTGATGGATAATTCTCTTCCTTGATATTTACATTTTTTAAAAACTCTCGTACACTCCCTTGTATCAACAGATGATAAACGTTATATTTCAAAGACAATGCAGTAAGTTTGTTAATTGCTTTAATTGTGTCCATGTTTGTTTTTTGATAAAATCTTTTCACAGACACATGCCACCGAAGTACCAAACATCTGACTTTTTCATGAGCTTCACTTTCTGATTAATTTATAGGTTCTCATGTTTCTCAGATTATTTCTCTCCTTTAAAGCCATTGTGTAAAGTATAAGATTGAAGGATGCCTAATTAGTGAGAGCACTGACGCAATATGCATATAACATCTCACCACGTTTAACTTAGTGTTTATTAAAGAGGAGTGTGAAAACGAACAAGTAACAAACTGGAAATTGCAAGAAAGAAACAAAGGAGGCAGGAATGATAGAGGAGTAAGTGAAGTAAGAGGTTAGTCAGTTAGTGGAGAATGCAGAGTGTCAGAAAGAAAGGGCATATTTCTTAGAGAGGTGTTTAAATGCAAGTAATAAACATAAAATATACTGTTAAAAAAAGTTGCTTTTAGTTCTCTTACCACTTTCCCATTATCCCACCATCTTCGTAATAGAATACATGATATAAAAGGCTGTGGATGTGCTGTGCTATCTGAAAACAACTGTTGTAATATTTCATTGTCGTCGTCGTTTAACGCCTGTTATCCATGCTGGCAGGAGTTGGATGGTTTGACAGGAACTGTGCAGACTCCAGTTGTCTGTTTGGGCATAGTTTCTACGGCTGGATACCTTTTCTAACGCCAAGGACGCCCTTCTGGGCGCCATTTCATGAGACAGAAAAATTATTATTCTCTAAAATATTTGTACTAGTATCCTCAGCTTGGTTGTAGTATTTCATTTTCAAGTGCTTATCATATTCAGTAATCGTTTTCTGTTCATTCCTTTTATATCCATTTTTCCATGTTGGTATGGGTTAAATGAAGACTTACTGAGGCACTTTATGGCTGGATGCCCTTCTTGTAGTTAACCTTTCATGTTTTTCAAGAAAGGGATACTTTTTTTATTATACACGAAATTTGAACATTTTACTCAGACAGTGTCATTCGCACATATGCACACATGCAAACGCACGCGCGCACACACACCCAAATACATGCATACATGTGTGGGATGGGATTCTATACAGTTTCTGTCTTCCAATTCCATTCACAAAACTATAGTAAAAAATTATTTTCATGGTTGTGTGGTAAGAAACTTACTTCTGAACCACATGGTTCTGGGTTCAGTCCCACTTGGGCAAATGTCTTCTACTATTGCCTCAAGCCAACCAAAGCCTTGTGAGTGAATTTGGAAGACGGAAACTGAAAGAAGTGCATTGTTTATATGTATATGCATGTATATATTTGTGTGTGTGTCTTTGTGACTGTGTTTATCTCACCACCACCATTTGATAAATGGTGTTAGTGTGTTTGCATTCCTGTAACTTAACAGTTCGGCAAAAGAGATTGATAGAATAAGTACCAGGCTTTAAAAAAAATTAATAACTGGGGGTCCATTTATTTGACTAAAACATTAAGGCAGTGCCTCAGCATGGCTACCGACCAATGACTGAAAAAAGTAAAAGAATAAAGGAAAAAAAACGCCTTACAGTAGGGAGAAAGCAAAACAATATATTTATGAAATAAATTCCACATGAAAAAACCTCAGTTGCACTTCCAGTTCCTGCAATTTAGGACTAAATCCTTTGTTAAATTCATGAGGATAGAGCATTCTCATTCTAATGTCCCAAGGGACATTTTCCATACTAGCTATTCTATTACTTGTGAAGTTGTTAGATTGTCGCATCTCAACTATCAGGTTAAGTAAAAAGTAAGCAACGTTTTGAACCATGAAGAATTTGTACCAGATTTTTGTAGAGTTTTCAAGTTTTTTAAACATTTTTTTGCAATATCCTGATAATACAGACATAGACTTTCCTAAATGCATCAATAAATTAACATTGAAATTATTTTCACCGTTGTTACAACCATCTGAAATGGAACTGTCAAAGAAATTTTGCTATTCAACTTCAAAAAAGGGCTTAAAGCAGCTGAAACTGTTTGCGATACCAACAAAACATTTGGTGAGGAAATGACCAGTGAGTGGTCAGCTTGAAAATGGTTTAAACAATTTTGCAGTGAAAACCTGAGCCTTGAAGATTGTGAAAGTAGTGGATGCCCAGCTGTCATCAATGACAATCAATTAAAGACTGTCATCAAAAATCAAAGAATCAAAAAATCAAATCGAAATTGATCAACATCAATGGAATTTGTAGTTTGTAGTACCAGTGCCGGTGGCACATAAGAGAACCATCCGAACGTGGCCGTAGCCAGCACCGCATTGACTGGCCTCCGTGCGGGTGGCACGTAACAAACACCATCCGATTGTGGCCGTGCCAGCCTCGCCTGGCCTCCGTGCCAGTGGCACGTAAAAAGCACCATCCGAGCGTGACCGTTTGCCAGCTTTGTCTGGCACCTGTGTCGGTGGCACATAAAAAGCACCCACTACACTCACGGAGTGGTTGGCGTTAGGAAGGGCATCCAGCTCTAGAAACACCGCCAGATCTGACTGGCCTGGTGCAGCCTTCAGGCTTCCCAGACCCCAGTTGAACCATCCAACCCATGCTAGCATGGAAGGCGGACGTTAAACGATGATGATGATGATGATGATTGAGGAAGATTCTCCTAAAACCACTTGAGAACTGGAAAAAGAACTTCAAGTTTACCAGAAAACTGTCTGCAACCATTTGCATGCGATCGGAAAACCAAAAAAGCTTGACAAATGGGTACTACACAATTTGTATGAAAATCAGAAAATACGCAGATATGAAATTTGCTTGTTACTTCTCTGTAATCCATTTCTCAACTGTATTGTAACTTGTGATGAAAAGTGGATTCCGTACAATAATAAAAAACATTCTTTGCAGTGGTTGGACCAAAATGAAGCACTGAAAACCTTCCCTCAACCTGAGCTCTTCAAAAGGAAGGTTATGGTGACTGTTTGGAGGTGTACTGCTGAATTCATCCATTGAAACTTCTTAAAACCTGAGAAAACCATTACTGCAGAAACATATTGCCATGAAAATGAATGAAAAACTGCTACTCCTCCATCCCAGACTGGTCAACAGAAGAGGGCCAATCATTCTTCATGACAATGCTCAACCACTCATTTCACTAATGACACTCCAGAAGTTGAGGGAACTTGGTTATGAAGTTCTTCACCACCCAACTTATTCCCAAAATCTCGCTCCTACCAACTACCACTTTTTCAAGCACCTTGATGGTTCCCTGCAAGAGAAGGGATTCAAAAACCAAACAAATGCTGAAAGTGCATTCAAGGAGTTCATTAGTTCCAGAACTCCAGATTTTTATGTTACCAGAATAAACAAACTTGTAACTCATTGGCAAAAATGTATCGATTGTAATGGTACTTACTTTGATGAATAAAATTTCTGCATTTTTGAAATATATTGTGATGAATTTCATGTTTCAAAGTGTTGCTTACTTTTTACTCAACCTGATATATGAACACATGTACACTAGCACACACACTTTTGTGTGTGTGTGTGTGTGTGTGTGTGTGGTATATATTGTATGAGAAGCCAGATCTGACCACATGAAACAGGTGGAATATTTGCTAAAGGGTGTGGAGGCGCAATGGCCCAGTGGTTAGGGCAGCGGACTCGCGGTCATAGGATTGCAGTTTCGATTACCAGACCGGGCGTTGTGAGTGTTTATTGAGTGAAAACACCAAAAAAGCTCCACGAGGCTCCGGCAGGGGATGGTGGTGATCCCTGCTATACTCTTTCACCACAACTTTCACTCTTACTTCCTGTTTCTGTTGTACCTGTATTTCAAAGGGCCGGCCTTGTCACTCTCTGTGTCACGCTGAATATCCACGAGAACTACGTTAAGGGTACACGTGTCTGTGGAGTGCTCAGCCACTTACATGTTAATTTCACGAGCAGGCTGTTCCGTTGATCGTATCAGCTGGGACCCTCATCGTCGTAACCGACGGAGTGCTCCTACTATTTGCTAAAGGGTGAAAGTTCAAGGAAATCAACTTGACAAAGTGTAAAACAATGGATCCAAAGTAAGATACGGAGAATATTAGAAATATTGTAACAAGCAACTATTAAACCATAACAAAAAATAGGAAACAGCTTCAAAGAAACAAGAAAATAAGCATAGCAAAACAACTTGATGGTCAGGATATGAAACAATCCCGCTGCACTTACAAAAATAAGTTATCAGAAATATTTTAAATGCTAAATCACAACTTAATTGAGAAGAATTGAGAACAACAAAATGACAGGTAGATTAATGATAATGAAATTAACCAATGAAAACACAGTGCATATAATGAATTGACAAATGATAACAATTATCATAGCCAATGTTGTAACAACAAAATATGATTGGAGAGCAGATAAACCTCTCTAAAAAAGAAAACAACATAATAGGCTACAACAACATTAGAAACCAGCCAATGAAAATGACCACCACAGACAAATGAGCAAATGTACTCCAGTTCATACAAAACTAGCAGACATACCCAGCTTGCTTGGGACTAAAATACCATAGATTTTTATTGTTTTACTTGTTTCAGTCATGAGACTGTAGCCATGCTGGAGCACCGCCCTTAGTCAAAGAAATGGACCCTGGGATTTATTTTTTGTAAGCCTAGTATTTATTGTATTTGTGTGTTTTGCCAAACAGCTAAGTTATGGGTACATAAACACAGCAAAATCAGTTGTCAAGCGATGATGGGGGTACAAACACACACACACACACATACCAATATGCACATATATGACTGTCTTTTTATTACAGCTTCTGTGTATGAAATCCACTCACAAGGCTTTGGTGGGCCTGAGGCTATCGTATATATATATATATATATATGATATATATATATATAATATATATATATATATTATATATATATATATAATATATAATATATATATATCATATATATATATATATATGATATATATATATATATATAATATATATATATCATATATATATATATTGGTAAAAACGGTAAGATAACAAAAGAAAGAAAGAGACCTCAATATTATGTAAATAGAGGAAATTTATCTGTAAAATAATATGTGACAATTATTCGGTAGCCAAGTTTCGGATGCCGAGGTGGAAATCCACACCACCATCTCTTCGGTTATCTGACCATCTGAAAAACGCTATGAAAAAAGACGGTTATACAAAGGGAAATTACTGTGTTATAAGTCCGCTACTTATATAAAAGCGCTAATTCAATGACCGCTACGTATATAAAATAAGGTTAAAAGTTCATAGTAAACACGTAAGCATGCCTACTCATATGCTCACATTTGCGCTCGCACACCCACGTGCGTACTTATACGTCACTATGAAAACGTACACATCTTCACTCGCATTTTTCGCCAAATGTATATGCATATATATATATATACAAACTCATACACACACACGTGCACCGTAAAAGTTCCTGCATACGTCTACATACGCACAAGCACAAGAAAAAACATGGTTAAAGGTAACAATACAGAAAAAAGCATAAGGAAGTATACAAAGCGTAAAACCACGTTCATATACGGACATGCCCTTATGCACACATACACACACACGCCCATATGTACATACCCACACATGTTTATATATGCATACACACACACGCATACACAAAAAAGGGATTATACATATGCCCCAAAAATCCGAAAAAATTGTAAAAATACTAAGTAAAAACGTCTATATATATATATATGTATTCTTATGCCCGCACGCATGCACACATCTATATACATACATACCCGCCCACTCATACATATTCACACACACATTCAAATGAATCTATATACACATCTATATAGGCACAAGAAAAAATGCAGGATGGAAGAGTACAGAAAATATTATTATGTGTGAAAATATAAAAATATATGAAAAAAATAAAAGGTATAATGAGATAAAAAACTTTTGTGTGGACATAATATAGAAAGCAAGTTCTATCTGTAGTCTTGAGGGGACCAAAAACGTAACAAAAATTTTGTCACATATGGGCATGATCCGAAAAGTTCTGTCCTTGAGTTTAGACATGTAGTAGGGTCTAAGCTGCTTTTCCAGATAAGCTATCTCTCCATGTCATACAAAATTAGCAGACATACCCGGCTTGCTTGGGACTAAAATAGCATAGATATTTATTGTTTTACTTGTTTCAGTCATGTGACTGTAGCCATGCTGGAGCACCGCCTTTAGTCAAAGAAATGGACCCTGGGATTTATTTTTTGTAAGCCTAGTACTTATTGTATCTGTGTGTTTGATATATATAATATCATCATCATCATCGTTTAACGTCCATTTTCCATGCTAGCACGGGTTGGACGGTTCAACCAGGGTCTGGAAGCCATGGAGGCTGCACCAGGCTCCAGTCTGATCTGGCAGTGTTTCTACAGCTGGATGCCCTTCCTAACGCCAACCACTAATGCCAATCACACACCCTAGGGGGTGTGTGATGAGTTCGCCTTTCTGCTTACTATAACTTTGGCCTTTGCTACATTTACTCTAAGGCCCTTTGATTCTAAACCTTGCTTCCACACCCAAAATTTCTTTTCTAGTTCCGGTAGTGATTCTGCTATGAGGGCCAGGTCATCAGCATAGAGGAGCTCCCAGGGGCAACCTGTTTGGAATTCCTCTGTTATTGCCTGGAAGACTATGATGAATAAAAGGGGACTGAGGGCTGAACCTTGGTGGACACCTACTTCTACCCGGAATTCTTCACTATACTCATTGCCAATCCTAACCTTGCTGACAGCCTCTCTGTATAGAGCCTGTATAGCCCTTATTAGCCATTTGTCAATCTCCAGTTTCCGCATCG
Organism: Octopus sinensis; assembly: GCF_006345805.1. Classification (NCBI taxonomy): domain Eukaryota; kingdom Metazoa; phylum Mollusca; class Cephalopoda; order Octopoda; family Octopodidae; genus Octopus; species Octopus sinensis. The sequence goes on along the minus strand of NC_042999.1, from coordinate 168,329,869 downwards.
ATCACCAGATAAGGGATCGGGGGACCCTGTCAAAGGCTTTCTCCAAGTCCACAAAAGCTATGTAGAGGTTGTTTATCTTTAGCTAGGTATTTCTCCTGCAGTTGTTGAACCAGGAATATGGCACAGTGGTGCTTCTACCCAGCACAAAACCGAACTGCATCTCATCTAAGCAAAATCTCTCCCTAATGAGATGGGCTATGACCCTCTCTGTGACCTTCATCACCTGATCCAACAGTTTAATACCCCTGTAGTTATTTCTATCTAAAGCATCACCTCTACCCTTGTAGCAGTTGACTATGGTGCTGCTACGCCAGTCATTGGGTATGACTCCATCATGAACTACCTGGTTTACAATGTGGGTGACTAGGCCATAGCCCACACCACCAGATGTTTTAAGCATCTCAGCAGTGATTCCTGTGATTCCTGGGGGCTTTTCCTGGTTTCATACCCTTAATTGCCTTAACTACTAGGGAGCTCTCTATTCGGATAGCTGGTCCCTCTACTGGGTCAACATTTGGCAGGCTCTCCTCCTCCCATTCATTCTCCACATTCAGCAGTCTTTCATAATGGCTTCTCCAAGCCTTTTTCTTTTCAGAATAACTAAAAGCAAGTGCACCATCATCCATGCGGACACATTTCTCTCCTGTAACATCACTATTTTCTCTCACACACTGTCTGGCAATCCGAAATACCTCAGCTCTTTGGTCCTCACATCGCTGGACATTGGCAAACTTCTTCTTTTCTGCTTCATCTTTGGCTATGTATACCTGCTGCCCAGCCTCCCTTTTGGCTACCTGGTACAGTTCCCTGCTACCCCCATCCCTCCAGGATTTCCAGGCCTGTTTCTTTGCTCTAATGGCTTTGTCTACTGTACTATTCTACCACCACGTAACTCTAGGTCTGGAAGGGACTTTGCACCATCCACAGACTTGGTCTGTGGCACTCAGCAAGCTGTCCCGAAGGAATTTCCAGCTACCTTCTATGTTCGACGTCTGTAGCTCCTCCTCCCTCTCATCAAATTTCTTGATGAGGATGTCCCTAAATCTCTGACCATGTGAAGGGTTCTTTAGCTTCCAAATCCTTCGTATATATATATATATATATATATATATATATAAAATAGAAAAGAGTGAAAAAACTACAGAAGGCTTGTTTTATAAGGTTGAAGAATATATTTAAGTCGTTATGTTAGAAAAATGTTATAAAATTTTGTGTATAGTAACATAGTTTTTGGAGAAAACTATGTTACTATGTTACTATACACAAAATTTTATAAATTTTATAACTCCATCCCCTTCAAGATCAAGTGGAGACTACTCCAGAGAGCGAGTTCTTACACGGGAGGCCATACTTGCTGTGACCTTTGCATTTCTGAGAGCTTGGAGATCTTATTTGCCAAAGGCCCTCTCCTCAACAAGATCTCGGAACACTCCCCAAACTGTATGCACAAAATCTATGCAAACTACAAAAATTACAGACCCACCCGGCCACCCGATTGACGACACCCCACCCACAAAAATAATTGTAAGAATTTGATAGTTGTGGAAGGCGGTGTAAAACGTTCGCAAGTGAATAGGGTCTCTTCGTTTTCCACGAACGGCAGCGGATGTGCTGTTACAAAACTTCATGCTGTGTTAAAAGAGAATGGATGCCCTATGTAGGCAAGAGGGGAATGAAGCATGGGTAAGTAAATATGGGTAATTTATAAAATATAGAACAATAGCATCTACTCACTATATGTCAGACCGGCAAGACTGTAGTGGTGCTGAATAGCTGAATCCCAACACAGTGGTGATGTTTTCATTGATGGGCGTTTTGATTAAATTTGTTGTTGTATAAAATGATCTGTTGCTTAGTTTCCAAAGTGTATGTTGCGATCGTGTTGTCGCTTATGTAAACTTTAACAGTGAGAGTGGAGATGTAGGGGGTAGATGTGTCATGTACATTGGATATAGAAGATGAGGCTGGTGGTTTGATGATGAATGGATAGAAATAGAGGTGAGCGAAGGACAGGTGTTGGTTAAGTGTGAATTAATGTCATGAAACGCCTAAAAATGTAAATGCCATCATAAAAGAAAGTCGTATGTAAGTGAAATACTAACGTGTTCGAAAATGATGAAACGTAGTAATCCTATAAAACCTCCTTGTACACAATGTTTTTTGTTTTTCGTTGTGGAACAAATGCGAAAGCATCAGTGTTGCTGCCGACACACGTGCAGCCAACATAAAGCTGACCATGAGAGAAACATGGCTCTCCCAAATGTATTCCCGCCACAGACAGTGTTTGACCCTGCGCTTTGTTAATTGACATTGCGAAACATGGCCTTACTGGGAACTGGGACCTCCGAAATATGAAAGGTAGGTCTGCTCCTGATGGGAAAAGATGCATCCTAGGTATGAGCACAACGTTGCCTCGACCGCACCCTGTGATAATGGTGGCCTCAATCAGATTGGGAGATAAGGACTTAACGATCAAACGTGTGCCATTACATTGTTTTGGGGGAACCAAATTTCTAATGAGCATTATAGGGGCACCAACTTTAAGTTTGAGAATGTGTGGTGGTAGTCCGGGGGGCTCAAAGGAATTGAGTACCTCTATTGGATAGTTGATGACGTCCTCTGGGTCAAGGAGTTGTATCGATAGACTTATAGACTGTTGTAAATGAGGTCAGTGTACCCGACCTCCATTGATGGATGTAGCGATTGAGCGTGACGAAGGAAATCTTCAGACATATAATCTTTGTAGGTAAGCCATAAAGAGGCGGGATCAGCCAAGTCACACCATAGTAGTAGAATAGCGAAAAGCGATCTGATTTTTTTAGGAGATTTTAATGAAACACCCTCTGCCATAGTGGCGCCCCATTGTGAATCATCCTCCAAAAGTCGACGCCGAAAACAGGCTTCGCGGAAAGTATCACATAATACACCATCAACAGTTCTGATGTCTTGAAAACTTTGTGGGCCTAAAACCTCATGGAGGAGAAGGTGCAGGTGAAAACACTCATGTTGGTTTGGAGGTACAGTGTAGACTCTTCCTAGAAAACTGTTAAACTTGACACCAGGATGTCCTTCAACATCCTGACCCGACTTCCTACGCACCCAATTGTTGTTTGACCACACGTAGTAGGACGGGACCTGAGGGTATAAAAGTGTTTTAGCAAATGTGTCAAGTTGGCAAAGCCTAAAGAAACCGGTCAAATTTGTTTGTTTTGGATTTGCCGCCAATTCAGCTGCAGTCTGTTCAGTAAAGTAAGTTCGCTGGCCATTTTCCAAATGAACTGCTAGTTGTATGATGGTGGGGTGCCTTTGGTGAAGTGGAAACCCGAATATCCGCCAAAAAGCTTCACCACTGCTTATGTACTGACCTTTGGAAATATGCTGTGCGTGAGAAGACCAGGCAGGACAAGTGAGTCCAGCCCACTTATGCATGTCTCTCCTCCCTTGGACACACAAAGACCTGTTGAGGCAAGCGAAGTCGAAATCGAACCTCATCCAACGACAGGCACCCATGCCAACCCCACTTCTCTGCTTGCGAAGACCTGTTGGTGAAATCGAAATTAAACCAATCCTATGACTGGCACCCGGCAGTTGCCAGGACCCCTGGACTGGTGGTATGTAAAAAGCGCTATCCGAATCGTGGCCGATGCCAGTGTCGCATCGACTGGCTTCCATGTAGTTGGCACATAAAATACACCAATCTGACCGTGGCCGTTGCCAGCCTCGCCTGGCAAGTAAAAAGCACCCACTACACTCACGGAGTGGTTGGCGTTAGGAAGGGCATCCAGCTGTAGAAACACTGCCAGATCAGACTGGAGCCTGGTGCAGCCTTCTGGCTTCCCAGATCCCCGGTCGAACCGTCCAACCCATGGTAGCATGGAGAACGGACGTTAAACGATGATGATGATGACAACAATCAAAACAAATACAGAATTTAGAAAACAATCGAAACAAATAGTCTTTCTCTTTCTTTTCGCAGTTTACAGTCTCTTTCTCATTCCTTTTCTCCTCCTTCCAACTCAATGTTCTTTTTCAAAGATTCCTTTTCTTTCCAACAGATTACGTCCCAGAGACCCCTTTCTTTACATTCAACATCAAAGTCCAAAACACAAATCAAAACATAAATAAACATTACCGCATGTTTCTCTCCACAACACTCAAAACAAAACCCCACTATATCAGTCCAGCTTCTTCACGTGTCTCTCTCTGTCCCTTCACTGTCATCTTCTTTACTTCCTCCGACTCATCAATTCTCACATTCACTGCCTGTCTTCCTCGCTTCGCCGCTATCATCTCCTGGCTGGCTGTCCACATCGACTGGCCACCTCTTGCCAACTCAACTCTTTTCCGGCCTCTCGCTGTCTGACCCACCAGTGCCCGTCGCATTTAAAGGGTGGAATTTTTTTTTTCCTACTTTCCCTGACCGTTGGGATCAGAGATTACCTCCTCATTATTTTTTACCGTTGCCATTGACAGGACAAAGGATTTTTTTTTTCCTGTCATCCTGAACAACTGGAGCGCCGGTTCAACTCCAACCAACGGAACTAGGGCACAATGTTCTCCTGTTAATTTTACCTCCGTAACAATATATATGTGAGTGGATATATATATATATAAATAAATAAATAAAACATATGCATATATACATACATATATGTACGTACCTATACATGCATATATGGGTACAGGACACCAAAAAACGTCGAACACAATGAGAAACGAAAACATAAACACAAAACCGAGGAAATGGACATTTTTTAAACAAAGAATAAATAGTGTACAGGACATACAAACAAGGAAAATTCCTCTTCTTCAGTCACCTTAATTTCATCTACTCCACGTTTCGAAGGTCAGGCACTTTTTCACACAACTATCTTCATCCATTCTTATCACATGACCATACCAGCGCAAACGTCTCTCTTGCACACCACAACTGATGCTTCTTTGGTCCAGCTTTTCTCTCAAGGTACTTACACTCTGTCGAGCATGAACACTGACATTACACATCAATTGGAGCATACTGGCTTCATTTCTTGCGAGCTTATGCATATCCTCAGCAGTCATGGCCCATGTTTCACTACCATGTAGCATAGCTGTTCGTACACATGCATCATACAGTCTGCCTTTTACTCTGAGCGAGAGGCCTTTTCTCACCAGCAGAGGTAAGAGCTCTCTGAACTTTGCCCAGGCTATTCTTACTCTAGCAGTTACACTTTCAGCACACCCGCCTCCGCTACTGACTTGGTCACCTAGGTAATGGAAGCTATCAACTATTTCAAGTTTTTCTCCCTGGAATGTGGTGGAAGTTGGTCTCTGAGCATTTTCAGTGTTTATCGCTCCTAAGCATCTGCCACATACAAAAGCTATCTTCCTAGTTAGCTTTCTTTTGACATTACTGTACCTCTTATGTGTCCATAGCTTACACTTGGTGCACCTTATAGAGTTTCTACCTATGCATTTTTTACAGATCGAGCAGGGCCATCTACCTGAAGGCGTTTGTGATTTGTCTACCTTCCTACTTATTAGGACTTTGGTTTTAACTAGGTTGACTCTAAGGCCCTTCGATTCTAATCCTTGCTTCCACACCTGAAACTTCTCCTCCAGTTCTGATAGTGACTCAGCAATTAGAGCAAGGTCATCAGCATAGAGGAGCTCCCAGGGGCATCCTGCCTTGAATTCCTCCGTTATTGATTGGAGGACTATGATAAACAGGAGGGGGCTGAGGACTGAACCTTGGTGGACCCCTACCTCTACCCGGAATTCTTCACTGTACTCGTTGCTAACCCTCACCTTACTAGCAGCGTCCCTGTACATGGCTCGCACAGCTCTCACTAACCATTCATCTATCCCTAGTTTCCTCATTGACCACCAGATAAGGGATCGGGGGACCTTGTCAAAGCCTTTTTCCATGTCAACAAAAGCCAGGTACAGGGGCTTATCTTTGGCTAGGTATTTCTCCTGCAGCTGTCTCACCAGGAATATGGCATCAGTGGCGCTTTTCCCTGGCATGAACCCAAACTGCATCTCATCTAAGCTAACTCTCTCTCTAATTAGTTGGGCTATGACCCTCTCCATAACCGTCATTACCTGATCCAACAGCTTGATACCTCAGTAATTATTTGTATCTAAAGCGTCACTTTTACCTTTGTAGCAGTTGACTAGTATGCTGCTACACCAGTCATTGTGAATGACTCCTTCTTGTATCACCTGGTTAACTATATGGGTGACTAGGCTATAGCCGACACTACCAGATATTTTGAGCATCTCTGCAGTAATTCCTGATGGGCCTGGGGCTTTCCCTGTCTTCATGCTTCTAATTGCCTTAACTACCAAGGAACTATCAACTCGGATAGCTGGTCCCTCTGTTGGGTCGACATTCGGCAGACTCTCTTTATCCCATTCATTTTCTTTATTTAGCAACCTTTCATAGTGGCGTCTCCAAACCTGTCTCTTTGCATCCTCATTTAGCGCAAGTGAACCATCATTCATGCGAACACATTTCTCTCCTACCACATCACGACTCTTTCTCACACACTGTCTTGCAACATGAAATACCTGAAGTCTTTCATCCTCACGGCTCAGAACATTGGCAAATTTTTTCTTATCTGCTTCCCCTCTGGTTAAATACACCTGCCTCCTAGCTTCCCTTCTGGCAGTCTGATATACCTCCCTGCTACCACCGTTCTTCCAGTCCTTCCAAGCCTGTTTCTTTTGTCTAATAGCCCTGTCAACAATATTGTTCCACCACCACGTTATTTTGGGTCTTGAGGGGACTTTGCACCAACCACAGATCTGGTCAGTGGCTCTCAGCAGGTTGTCCCTTAGCAACCTCTGTATAAAAAGTATAAATAAAGATATATAAGAAATATAAGTAAAAGGTATAAAGAGATAAAAAGCTTGTATGTGGACACAATATAGAAAGCAAGTTCAATCTGTAATCTCGGGGGGACCAAAAATGTATCAAATATTTGGCCACATATGTGCATGATCCGAAAATTCAGTTCTTGAATTCAGACATGTAGCGGTGTCTAAGCTGCTTTTCCAGATGAGCCATCTTTCCATATCACATAGACTGCACTTTCCACTGCCATTGGTGTAGGGCTTACACTTAGCTAAGATCTTCCAATGGATGTTGTAACTGACACCTTTATCTTTTAATGATCATATATAACTGGATAATTTGATCGTTTTCTTTTTATCCCAGTGCCTAAAGCTCAAGGTGTGATTATTGAAACCTGGCCTTGAAATTACTCTCTGCAAGGCCCACGTATATCTTCATCGAAACCGTGTCTTTAGTGGATATAGAGTCCACAGTGGCTTCATAAATTATGGTCTCAGACATGCAAGCTCCATTTAGTGGGCACAAACTTTTATCCCTGCACGAACAGCTGGTTTCGTATTGTGGTTTCTGTGTGTTGTGTGTGATTATATTTTTAGAATTGGTAGTTAAGCTGAAACTGATTTTTAAGTTGTGTCTATTGAAGAGCTTTCTGTAAGTATGGTTGACTATAAAATGTCTGTTTATCAGTGCTAAGAAATACTTGCCTATATTTAAAGTCACCTCAGATGAGTAGGGGTGTGTGAACCAAATGGTTTTCGTATTCCTATGTCTCCTCTTCTTTATTGTTGGGCTGGTGGCAGGTGTATAGGTTATTTCCTTGCTAAAACCTCTATCTTTTAGAGCCTTATTATATAGTGGGGCAACGCTATTAAAAATGTCCTTATCGGAGGAGAGGCTAGAAATTCTCTTGCTAATGTTTTTAATTAAATTTTTTAATACTATAGGGGAATGGCAGGAACCTACATTAATATAACTAAGTCTATCATTGGGCTTCCTATAAGGCTTATAAATGTTCTTATTTAGATCTAAGGATACGTCTAGGAAATTGACAACCACCAGGTTGGTGTCTGTAGTTATACTAAGTCCAAGGGTTTTCATCAAATGGATAATGACCGATCTTGTGCTGGTCCATTGGTATTTGCGGTTAAGGTGAGGGCATCATCTTTGTAGATGGCGAAGTATATGTCAGGAAAGGTCTTGCCCAATGTATCGAGTAGAAATAATCCAATAAGATCGTGTATGCCTGCTGCATCATATAACCCCATGCTCACATTGAAAGCATCCTCTGTATCGGTAGTCTTGACCAACTCTGCGTTCTTGCTGAAAAGTAAAGTCTTTCTAGCATGGAAAATTATGTCCTTATCCTGTGTACTGATTTCTATGAAATCGCTTGTGAAGGTGAGGGTTTTATCTAGAGATAGAGGCATAAAAAACAACAATATCGAATTGTGTAAATCTCTCTTTATTCTTATTCTTAATGGCTGGCTACCGAATAATTGTCACATATTACATTTACAGATAAATTCCTTTATTTACATAATATCGAGGTCTCTTTCATTCTTTTGTTGTCTTACCATTTTTATCAATATATATATATATATATATATATTTATATATATATATCATCATCACACAGGATGTAATAGGTCAACATTGCAAGTTTTATGTTTATGCCAATTTATTGTGGAGTGTTTACCACTTATTTCAGTTCAATGTGACACTGCCATTTGCATTCTTTGCCAGTTCAATCTGTTTACAAAATGATGTGCATGCCTTAACTATCTCTTTCTTCTTCATTGTACTAAATGCTTGCTTGATAGAAATCATCAAGACACACAGTTGTGAAAAGTTACTTTGGATATTGCTTCAACTGCACCCCATAGCAAAAAATCACACAGATTCAAACCTTGTGAGCTAGAGGGCCAGATATCTTTAAGGACAAACATGGGCAATTCCTTCTTCAAAATTTCTTGCGCTCTTTTTGAAGATTGGGCAGGTGCAGAGTTCTGTACAAACATGACTTGACTTGCATCATCGTGCAACAAAACTTCTAAGATTTTGAGATACTCTGCTGCGTTGATTTTAAGACCCGCTTCAATAAAATAAGGAGACGTTAATTTCCCATCACTTGCAACAGCTCTAAAGACCATAATGGAAACCAGATTCTTGCTATGCACAGCGGGAAAGGTAGTATGCTATCACTCGTGATTTTTGACAGTTTTCAACTTCGTCTATCATCAACTACTTTTCATCCTCGACAGCTTGAATGGCTTTGGAGTCAGTAGTTAGGATGTTATGGTACCTCCTCATGTACAATTTCATGTGGAGGTCGTGTCTCACAGCCCCAGAAACAGTCATTTTACTGATTCTTCGACCTTGGGCCAACATCACCTTTGATTTTGATGGGTTCGACTCAATCGATCTTTTAAGTCCTGCTAAGAACTGAGGTGTGTGTGTTTTCAGTCACTGCAAGGACTATGAGGCTTTCCCTGAACATCCTAACTTTTCTTCAAATAGGCTACAACTCTAAAAACAGTAGATTTGGTATACTTTGTGGCTCAAGCAATCTCTCGAGCACTTTCGCTGCTGGCATGGGATAATTTGGTAATACATTTCTATTGTTTAATTCTTTATTAAACAATAGAAATATACAATTAGAAATATACCCAATTTACCTGTTACACCCTGTATGTGTGTGTATATATCACGTGATCACGTGACCGACCAGACCATCAGATGTTGCTACACATCGCTGGTCAGAATGTGTTTGCATTGTTTTAGCCTTTGAATGACGCCACCCCGCTGGCTAAGTGAGCAGGCCAATAGAAGAAAGAGTGGGAGAAAGAGTGGTGAAAGAGTACAGCAGGGATCACCACCCCCTGCCGGAGCTTCGTGGAGCTTTTAGGTGTTTTCGCTCAATAAACACTCACAACGCCCGGTCTGGGAATCGAAACCACGATCCTACGACCGCGAGTCCGCTGTCCTAACCACTGGGCCATTGCGCCTCCATGTGTGTGTGTATATATATATATATATATATATATAATATATATATATATTATATATTATATATATATATTATATATATATATATAGATATATATATATATATATATATATATATTATATATTATATATATATATATATGTATATATATATATATATATATATATATATATCTATATATATATATAGAGAGAGAGAGAGAGAGAGAGAGAGAAGAGATACCCATACACACACAAATGTGTGTGGGTATAAAAAATGAATATAAACAGCTAGGCGCTGTTTCCTTGAAAGAAAAATTCAGTCATCACTAAGGGTGCCAAGACACATGCTTGCTAGAAATAGGAGCAAAATACTCTTTGTGCTGGTTGGAAGAATGCAAATGTATACACATACACTGACATACATTGTACTACATTAGGCACTGTATCCTTTTTTTTAAGGTGGCAGAACTGGATTTGATGAACTTGAGCTACAGTTTTCATCACTGGTACTAAAAATTGCCCAGCATGTTCAGGCTGACAATGCTATCATAAGCACTACGTGTGCATGTGTACACACACACACAGACACATGCACACACACACACACACATGTGTGAACACATGTACACATGATTTCTCTCTTCCCCCCACACAGTTATTTGTCAGGCTCTATTTGCTGGTGCATGCACAGTTGGGTTACTGAGTTCTACTTGCATTGCCATCATGCGTGACAAGTAGACGCCTCCGTGCCACCAAATACCTTTTGGATGGTTGACAGCCTTGGTCATCCATAATAATGTTATGTTTCTAAATAATACAGAAAATGTGATATAGACAGCTAATAAATAAAATAATCTCGCCATACTTCTGAAATAACAACCAAACAGCATGGTATAACATCTAAAGCAAACACAGTATAGATTGGCTGTATGCCGCTGTCTCTCAAATTACTTTCATGAACAGAGAATAAACTGCTGTCTCTTTTTGTCTTGCTGCTTGTTACCTGTTTTGTTATATAATTTTATGTTACCGTTATCTTCATGAGAGAGTGGTAAAGGCTGATGTCATTTAATTAGCAGTGACAATGTGACTTGATTACTACTATGTATAAATAAACTATTTCAAACATCTGGTAAACAAGATGGTGCGGCTGTGTGATGATAAGATTGCTTCCCAACCACATGGTTCCACTGTGTGGCACCTTCTACTATAGCCTCAAGTTGATCAAAGTCTTGTGGGTAGATTTGGTAGGCAGAAACTGAAAGAAGCCTGTTGTATACTTGTGTATGTATGTGTGTGTATATATATATCATCATCATCATATATATATATTAGAGAGAGAGTTAGTTTAGATGAGATGCAGTTTGGGTTCAAGCCAGGGAAAAGCGCCACTGATGCCATATTCCTGGTGAGACAGCTGCAGGAGAAATACCTAGCCAAAGATAAGCCCCAGTACCTGGCTTTTGTTGACATGGAAAAAGGCTTTGACAAGGTCCCCCGATCCCTTATCTGGTGGTCAATGAGGAAACTAGGGATAGATGAATGGTTAGTGAGAGCTGTGCGAGCCATGTACAGGGACGCTGCTAGTAAGGTGAGGGTTGGCAACGAGTACAGTGAAGAATTCCGGGTAGAGGTAGGGGTCCACCAAGGTTCAGTCCTCAGCCCTCTCCTGTTTATCATAGTCCTCCAATCAATAACGGAGGAATTCAAGGCAGGATGCCCCTGGGAGCTCCTCTATGCTGATGACCTTGCTCTAATTGCTGAGTCACTATCAGAACTGGAGGAGAAGTTTCAGGTGTGGAAGCAAGGATTAGAATCGAAGGGCCTTAGAGTCAACCTAGTTAAAACCAAAGTCCTAATATGTAGGAAGGTAGACAAATCACAAACGCCTTCAGGTAGATGGCCCTGCTCGATCTGTAGAAAAGGTGTAGGTAGAAACTCTATAAGATGCACCAAGTGTAAGCTATGGACACATAAGAGGTGCAGCAATGTCAAAGGAAGGCTAACTAGGAAGATAGTTTTTGTATGTGGCAGATGCGCAGGAGCAATAAACACAGAAAATGCGCAGAGACCAACTTCTGCCACATTCCAGGGAGAAAAACTAGAAATAATTGATAGTTTCCGTTACCTAGGTGACCAAGTCAGTAACAGGGGCGGGTGTGCTGAAAGTGTAACTGCTAGAGTAAGAATAGCCTGGGAAAAGTTCAGAGAGCTCTTACCCCTGCTGGTGACAAAAGGCCTCTCGCTCAGAGTAAAAGGCAGACTGTATGATGCATGTGTACGAACAGCCATGCTACATGGCAGTGAAACATGGGCCGTGACTGCTGAGGATATGCGTAAGCTTGCAAGAAATGAAGCCAGTATGCTCCGATGGATGTGTAATGTCAGTGGTCATACCCGACAGAGTGTAAGTACCTTGAGAGAAAATTTGGACCTAAGAAGCATCAGTTGTGGTGTGCAAGAGAGACGACTGCGCTGGTATGGTCATGTGGTGAGGATGGATGAAGATAGTTGTGTGAAAAAGTTCCACACCCTAGCGGTTGAGGGAACCTGTGGAAGAGGTAGACCCAGGAAAACCTGGGACAAGGTGTTGAAGCACTCGACCTTTGAACTTTAGGTCTCACCGAGGAAATGACTAGAGACCGAGACCTTTGGAAGTATGCTGTGCGTGAGAAGACCTGGCAGGACAAGTGAGACCATAACCCGTGGCTTCTACCTGGGATGTAACCAGTCCACTTATGCATACCTTTCCTTCTTGGGACACAAAACTCTACTTGTAAAGACCTGTTGAGGCAGGTGAGAAATCAGAATCAAAATCAAAATCAAAATTGATCAACATGAATGGAAATTGTAGCTGTGATACCAGTGCCAGTGGCATGCAAGTGAACCATTCGAATGTGGCTGTTGCCAGTGCCGCCCCAACTGGCCACCATGCCGGTGGCACATAAAAAGCACCATCCGATTGTGGCCCTTGCCAGCCTCGCCTGGCCTCCATGCCGGTGGCATGTAAAAAAGCACCATCCGATCGTAGCCGTTTGCCAGCCTTGTGTGGCACCTGTGCTGGTGGCACGTAAAAAGCACCCACTACACTCACAGGGTGGTTGGCGTTAGGAAGGGCATCCAGCCGTAGAAACATTGCCAAATCAGATTGGGTCTGGTGCAGCCTTCTGGCTTCCCAGACCCCAGTTGAACCGTCCAACCCATACTAGCATGGAAAGCGGGCGCTAAATGATGATGATGATGATGATGATGATATATATATGTGTGTGTGTATTGAAGGAAAGAAAATGGAAAAAATATGGATGTATGAATAATTTATATGTATGTTATAAAATGTTGAAAACTTCTTTTAAAAAATATAATAATACAAATAAATTGATTATAAGTTGTAAAGCTAAAAAAAAATAATAAATAAAGGAACCTACATATATGTTTCAGTACTATCCCCTAGTTGATCAGAAATTCTTATTCATCCTTCAGAGGAAAAATGATAATCTAAATTCTATTAACTCATAATAACCCTGAAGAAATTCTACCCTATATAGTTAGAATATGATACTTTCCTTAGCATTTAACCAAATGCTTAGAATTTCTGATCAACTAAGGGAGAGTACTGAAACATAGTTTTTATTTTATTTCATTTTATTTTTTGTGAGTTTTACAACTTGTAATCAACTTATTTGTGCTGTTATGTTTTTTTAAAAGACATTTTCAACATTCTATAACATACAAATAAATTATTCATACATCCATTTTTCTCCATTTTCTTTTCCTTCAATATTGAAAATATATTTAATTTCAATAATCCTCAAAATATACCAGTGACTTTTGCATTATATGATAGAGATTACCCTGTGGAACATCTTGGATTATATAATCCCTAGTGAAGATATAACTTCCTCGAATTGACTCTGCGTGTGTGTGTGTGCATATGCCTTTGTGTCTGTGTTTGTTCCCCACTAGCACTTGACAACCAGTAACCAGTGTTGGTATGTTTACATTCCTGTAACTTAGCAGTTCAGCAATAGTACCAGGCTTTAAAAAATGTACTGGGGTTGATTTATTCACCTAAAAATCTTTCATGGTGTTGCCCCAGCATGGCCACAGTCTAATGACTGAAACAAGTAAAAAGATTTTAAAAAATGATTCATCACTATGACTCAAGTCTTCAACTTTGTATAGGAGTACAAATGATTGAATTGATTCCCTGTCTATTACTGAGATTGCTGTTCAGCCTTTTTAGATACTAACCTGTTCAAGACTACCCTTGGTTCTGTGATACAAATTTCCTGTTTTATACCCTCTTAGCATTCAGATTATTCTATCAAATGTATGCAATTATCAAAGTAGCTTTGAGATGTTGATGATGTGACTGTATAGTTTTAGAATAACATTTTAGGGTAAATGTAAGAGGCCAAATCTTGAGTGTTTGAGCATAAAATAGGTAGAATATTTGACCCAGGTATTGCCTGTTCAAATTTTTAGGCAGTGGTTCCCAACTGGGGTCCATATAAGACTTCTGGGGGTCCATACAAGCAAAATAGTAAACTGAGTATGCACAGTAGTATTTTAAAAGTTCACGAAAAAATTTTCCTTTAGATGTATCCATCACAAGAAACAAAAAGATTTCTATCTCCAATGTTTTAATAATAATAATGAAATTATTGTATACAGTGCTCAGGTGCACCACAACTTGTCAGAAAGTGCATATAAAGTACATGCAGTAATGTAGAAATGTCTGGAAAGTGAACAATGTATGAGTCAGATACATGCCTTTGTGTGTATGGAGGGGAGAAAATCAGGTGTAGTGTTGGCGAATCTCAGGAAGCATGGAAGTTTTGAAGGATGCAGTGCTCGGACAACTAACAACTGATGCCGGCAGTTTGTTCCATGCTTCAGCAACTCTCAGCGTGAAAAAATGTTTCCTGAAGTCATGGGAGCTGTGCTGTTTTCTTACTATGTAAATATGTGTTAGATGGGTGGAGTTTGAAAAGGTGCTCAGAGTTATTGTTTGTACGATGGTTGATAATTTTATGGGTTGATAATTTTATGGTTGATAATTTTATGGTTGATAATTTTATGGGTTGATAATTTTATGGTTGATAATTTTATGGTTGATAATTTTATGGGTTGATAATTTTATGGGTTGATAATTTTATGGTTGATAATTTTATGGTTGATAATTTTATGGGTTGATAATTTTATGGTTGATAATTTTATGGTTGATAATTTTATGGTTGATAATTTTATGGGTTGATAATTTTATGGGTTGATAATTTTATGGTTGATAATTTTATGGTTGATAATTTTATGGGTTGATAATTTTATGGGTTGATAATTTTATGGTTGATAATTTTATGGGTTGATAATTTTATGGGTTGATAATTTTATGGGTTGATAATTTTATGGTTGATAATTTTATGGTTGATAATTTTATGGTTGATAATTTTACATTGGTCAAGCTTCAGAAGTTGATGTGTGAACTGCAAAATATAAACGCTGAATGGCTAAAGGTGTCTATCAGAGTAAAATAGCAATCAAAGGGATCAAGAGGCAATAAATGGTTGAGAATCACTGTGTTAAAGGTTAAAGTGATTTAAATTAAAACCTTCCATCACAGTCTCATGTTAATTTATGGTTAAAGCTTCAGCTTATTTTACTAAATGCTTCATTATTTTCTAAATTAAGAGAAGAACCCCGTTTGGTCATGACTGACCATGGGCTTGCACCGAGAATGTCTACCTTCTAGGCACAAGTCTGGAAAAAGTTGTTTATGGAAGACATACATACCAGCCTCCCATCTCCAATGCCACCGATGTTATCCAAGGGAAAGGCAAAGGACAATGAGAGCTTGGCACCAGTGATGTCACAAATCATTTCTATACCTGAGTGAACTGGAGCAATATGAAATAAAGTGTCTTGCTCAAGAACGCAACACACAGCTCAGTTTGGGTATTGAAGTCACTACCCCCTGATTGTGAGCCCAATGCTCCAGCCACTGAGTCTCATACATATACGCACACATACATACATACATACGTACATACATACGTACATACATATATACATACATACATAAGGCGGTGTGCTGGCAGACTCATTAGAGCGCCGGGCGAAATGCTTAGCGGTATTTCGTCTGTCATTACGTTCTGAGTTCAAATTCCGCCGAGGTCGACTTTACCTTTCATCCTTTCGGGGTCGATAAATAAAGTACCAGTTTTGCACTGGGTGGGGGGGTTGATGTAATCGACTTAATCCCTTTGTCTGTCCTTGTTTGTCCCCTCTAAGTTTAGCCCCTTGTGGGCAATAAAGAAATATATATACATACATACATACATACATACATACATACATACATAAAGACCCCCTTCGGTCATGGGTGACCATGGGTTTGCAACTAGAAAGTTACCCTCCAAGGTACAAGTCCATGTCAGGTTGTTTATGGAAGACCAGCAGTCGTCCATGCATACCAACCTCGCCTTTCCATGGCACCAATGTAATCCAAGGGAAAGGCAAAGGGGCTGATACAGCTTGGCACCAGTGACATCACAACTCATTTCTACAGCTGAGTGAAATGGAACAATGTGAAATGAAGTGTCTTGCTCAAAAACACAACACACAGCCCAGTCTGGGAATCAAACTCACTACGTCATGGCTGTGAGTTCAATGCTCTAACTACTGAGCCGCCATGCACTTTGACGCAAAAGTAGTGTTTTTCAACAAAAATATGATAATCATCATCATCATCATCATCGTTTAACGTCCGTTTTCTGCGCTAGCACGGGTTGGACGGTTCGACCGGGGTCTGGGAAGCCAGGGCTGCACCAGGCTCCAGTCTGATCTGGCAGTGTTTCTACAGCAGGATGCCCTTCCTAACGCCAACCACTCCGCGAGTGTAGTGGGTGCTTTTTACGTGCCACCTGCACAGGTGCCAGGGGGGTCTGGCATCGGCCACGATCGGTTGGTGCTTTTAACATGCCACCGACATGGAAGCCAGTCGAGGCGACGCTGGCATCGGCCACGATTCGGACAGTGCTTTTTACGTATCTCCAGTCCAGGGGTCCTGGCATCTGCCGGGTGCCAGTCATAGGATTGGTTCAATTTTGATTCCGATTTAGAAGGATGAAATTAAATGCTTGAAAGGTTTTTCATTCCAGCAAGTTTTCTGTTGTTTCTGATCTCAGACTTCTGAGATTCAAAATTTTTTATAATAGCATTAAATCTCCAGAACCAACCCTCCACCCCCCCCCCACCACCACCACCTCACCGCCGCTGCCATTATAACCATCACCACTGCTGCTGTCACTGCCACCACTTTAACTGCCATCACTGCCATTGCCACCAATGCAACCATGACCAATGCAACCATGATCACTGCCACCGCTACCACCGCCACCACAACCATTGTCGCCCCCCCCCACTATCATTTACCACTACCATTACTGTAACCTCTATCCTCATATCTACATCCACTGCCACTACCATGATAACCCACTGCTGCCAACATCAACATTATCAGTATTTTGACATCTGTGTTTTACATAATGGCAAGAGCTGAATAACTTCTGCAATGCAAAATCAACTGTCAAAAATTGCTGATGTTAATATATTTTGCTTTAAATAGAAGTCATATGCACAAAGTGTGTATGCATGCAAATGCATGGATGTTATATGAATTGTATGTATTTATAAGCATGCTCATACATATAGTATGAACATAGGCGCAGGAGTGGCTGTGTGGTAAGTAGCTTGCTAACCAACCACATGGTTCCAGGTTCAGTCCCACTGCGTGGCACCTTGGGCAAGTGTCTTCTGCTATAGCCCCGGGCCGACCAATGCCTTGTGAGTGGATTTGGTAGACGGAAACTGAAAGAAGCCTGTCGTATATATGTGTATATATATATATATATCTGTATGTGTGTGTGTTTGTGTGTCTGTGTTTGTCCCCACAACATTGCTTGACAACCGATGCTGGTGTGTGTTTATGTCCCCGTCACTTAGCGGTTTGGCAAAAGAGACCAATAGAATAAGTACTGGGCTTACAAAGAATAAGTCCTGGGGTCGATTTGCTCGACTAAAGGCGGTGCTCCAGCATGGCCGCAGTCAAATGACTGAAACAAGTAAAAGAGTAAAAGAGTAATATGCGGATGCAAACATTCACAACACATTCATCATGCTTGCTTCCCAACTGCACAGTTCCAGGTGCAATCCAACAACTGCATGGGAATGCATCATTTAGCATGAGGTGGTATCAAAAGGCTCCTGGACTAGTTATGTAACATTGTGCAGCAATATGCTTGCCCCAGTGTTCCTGCCACTTTTGGAATCTGGCCTGGAAGTTGTTTTCCGTAAGCGAATTGAGAATCTTCTGTGATTTGCTCAGATTCTCGACAACAGTGATAATCACGGTGTCCTTTGAACTTCATTTTCATCCTGAGGAAGAGATCGAAGTCCATAGGTGCTAAATCTGGAATCTGGAGAATAAGGTGGATGCGGATGTGATAGCATACTCTTTTACTCTTTTACTTGTTTCAGTCAGTTGACAGTGGCCATGCTGGAGCACCGCCTTTAGTCGTGCAGGACTTATTCTTTGGAAGCCTAGTACTTATTCTGTCGGTCTCTTTTGCCAAACCACTAAGTTATGGGGATGTAAATACACCAGCATCGGTTGTCAAGCGAAGTTGGGGGGACAAACACAGACACACAAACACTCACATACATATATATATATACACATATATAAGACAGGCTTCTTTCAGTTTCCGTCTACCAAATCCACTCACAAGGCTTGGGTTGGCACAAGGCTACAGTAGAAGACACTTGCCCAAGGTGCCACACAGTGGGACTGAACCCGGAACCATGTGGTTGGTAAGCAAGCTACTTACCACATGGCCACTCGTTTTTGGTGAGAAACTCATGAGTGAGGGGAGTTCAGTGAAGAATCCAATCCTTTGTGCTCCACAGATCCAGTTGCTTTTGCTGAATGTCCCCCTTCGAATGCTTCAAAACGTTGCAGTAGAACTCTTGATCGATTGTCTGGCCTTGGCGAACAAATTTTCGATGCCCAATACCACATTTCTGGAGTGACACTCATGGCAGGTCTTCCAGATCATTCATCATCTTCCAGAGACATTCTTCCACTTTTGAAGCACCCTTACCACTTGAAACATTGCCTCATTGCCTCATTTCCTATAAGCTTGTCTCTGTAGTAGACTTCCCAAGTTTTACACAAAATTTCACGTTGGCTTTTTGTTCCTGTTCATGACAAAATCACAGACTACAGCATACACATGACCACAGAAGCACAAATTGCACAAATGCTTCAGGAGGGTCACTGCTAGCTCTCGCTGTGCACACAAGTGTATGCTGCCATCTGTTGGTGTGCTACAGAACTAGTCCAAGAACTTTTTGATATCATATCCTATAGCCTTGGGTCAACCAAAGCCTTGTGAGTGAATTTGGTAAATGGAAACTGAAAGAAAGCTGATGTATATAATATGTGTGTGTGTGTGTGTATGTTTACACCTCATGACTTAGCAGTTTGGCAAAAGAGACCAATAGAATAAGTACCAGCCTTAACAAAAAATAAGTATTGGGTTTGATTCATGTGACTAAAAGTTCTTCAAGACAGTGCCCCAGCATGGCTGCAACAAATAAAAGATAAAACAAAAGATATATATATATATATATATATATATATATATATATATATATATATATATATATATATATATATATATATATATATATATATAGCAAATAAGTAACAAGGATGTCCAGGTATTAGTGCATTATAGCCATTTCAAGCAGCTCCATTTAATCGATCAGTGCAAGCATTACATCAATTTGAAATAAACCACTTTCCTCGGATGCATAAGACTATATGCATTTTAGCAAAAATTTGCTAAAAAATTATAATGGAGTATCCTTTATGATGAAAACCTATATGGTCTTATGCACTGATGTAATGCTTGCATTGATCAATTAAATGGAGCCACTTGAAACAGCCATAATGCACTAATACCTGGACATCTTTGCTACTTATTTGCTTTTTATTCACCTAACTTCGTACTGTGGGGACAATACTGGACTGACTCAGTGCCTCAACTGAATCTTAATTATTTCTTATATCGGAGTCGGAGTCGGAGACCCCCTTCAGTCATGAATGACCATGGGATTGCACCTAGAAAGTTACCCTCCTAGTTACCCACAAGTCCGGGCAAGGTTGTTTATGGAAGACTAGCAGTCACCCATATATACAAGCCTTCCCTTTCCATGCCACCGATGTTATCCAAGGGAAAGGCAAAGGCTGATACAACTTGGCATCAGTGATGACACAACTCATTTCCACAGCTGAGTGAACTGGAGCAATGTGAAATAAAGTGTCTTACTCAAGAACAACACGCAGCCCGCTACGGGATTCGAACTCACAATCTCATGGTCGTAAGATCGACGCTCTAACCACTGAGCCATGCGCCTTCACTATTTCTTATATATTTATTATCTATATATATATTTCTTACACACACACACAAATATATCTTTTATCTTCCATCTTTTATTTGTTTCAATCATGAAACAAGTAAAAGATAAAGCATAAAGAATATATATATATATATATATATATATAAATACAATAAGAGGCTTCCAAATAGGAAAGCCATGTGCTAGAAAGAGCAGTAGAAAATTCAAAACCACCAAATAAGGATAAATTTTTGAAAGGAATGAAAATTAAAAACGTTTACCATCTCAATTATTTCCCAGACCATGGTTTCTAACTATTTCCAGCAAAATGGCTGATGCGAAAATTTATCCTTATTTGGTAGTTTTGAGTTTTCTACTGCTCTTTCTAGCACAAGGCTTTCCTATTTGGAAGCCTCTTATTGTATTTCTATGTGAATAATATATAGTCTAATGACTAATTAATTCGTTTTTGTGCTAGGCCATTGGTAATAATAATTTCTTATTACCCTATTATTATATATATATATATATATATATATATATATATAGTTACGTATGTATCCATGTATGTATATATCTGTATATGTGTATGATTACATGTATTCATGTGTGTATATATATATATATTTACATGTGTGTGTGTGCGTGTGTGTGTGTATAGACATACAAATAGAGGGGGGAGAGAAGGGTATGTATGTATCTGTCTATCAATATATATATATATATCATCAGCATCATCATCATCATAATCACCGTTAAACGTTCGCTTTCCATGCTAGCATGGGTTGGACGAATGACTGAGGGCTGGCGAACCAGATGGCTACACCAGGCTTCAAACTTGATCTGCCAGAGTTTCTACAGCTGGATGCCCTTCCTAACGTCAACCACTCCAAGAGTGTAGTGGGTGCTTTTATGTGCCACCGGCATGGGGCCAGTCAGGCGGTACTGGCAACCTCGCTCAAATCATTTACACATGCCACCGGCACAGGTGCCAGTAAGGCGATGCTGGTAACAATCACGCTCGGATGGTGTCTTTTACGTGCCACCAGCACAGAGGCCAGATAGCCGCTCTGGCAACGATCACGCTCGGATGATGCTCTTAATACCCTACTAACACAGGGCTAAGGTGCCAGAAAGGCGATGCTGGTAATGATCATGCTCGAATGGTGCCTTTTAAGTGCCACTGGCATGGAAGCCGGTTAGCCACTCTGTCAATGATTACACTTGTATGGTGCTCATTGCACTCCGCTAGCACGGACGCCACTCATCGAATTCGATTTTGATTTTGATTTGATATCACTTGCCTCAACAGGTCTTCGCAAGCAGAGTTTTAGTGTCTAAAGAAGGGAAAGGTATGCATAAGTGGGCTGGTAACGCCCCTGGCATAGGCCACGAGATTATGGTCTCATTTGGCTTGCTGGGTCTTCTCATGCACAGCATATTTCCAAAAGTCTCGGTCACTAGTCATTTCCTCGGTGAGACCTAAAGTTCGAAGGTCGTGCTTCACCACCTCGTCCCAGGTTTTCCTGGGTTTACCTCTTCATAGCTTCCCTCAACCGCTAGGGTGTGGCACTTTTTCACACAGCTGTCCTCATCCATTCTCGCCACATGACCAAACCAGCGCAGTCGTCTCTCTTGCACACCACATCTGATGCTTCTTAGGTCCAGCTTTTCTCTCAAGGTACTTACACTCTGTCGAGTATGAGTACTGACATTACACATTCATCCGATCATACTGGCTTCATTCCTTGCGAGCTTACGCCTGTCCTCAGCAGTCACAGCCCACATTTCGCTGCCATGCAGCGTGGCTGTTCGTACACGTGCGTCATACAGTTTACCTTTTACTCTGAGCGAGAGGCCCTTTGTCACTAGCAGAGGTAAGAGCTCTCTGAACTTTGCCCAAGCTGTTCTTATTCAAGCAGTTACGCTTTTACCGCACTCTCCTCCACTACTGACTTGGTCACCTAGGTAACGGAAGCTATCAACTACTTCAAGTTTTTCTCCCTGGAATGTGGCAGAAGTTGGTCTCAGAGCATTTTCAGTGTTTATTACTCTCGAGCATCTGCCACATACAAAAACTATCTTCCCCATTAGCCTTCTTTTGATATTACTCCATCTCTTATGTGTCCATAGCTTACACTGGGTACATCTTATAGAGTTTCTACCTACGCCTCTACTACAGATCGAGCAGGGCCATCTACCCGAAGGGATTTGTGGTTTGCCTGCCTTCCTACATATTAGGACCTTGGTTTTAACTAGGTTGACTCTAAGGCCTTTCGGTTCTAATCCTTGTTTCCACACCTGAAACTTCTCCTCCGGTTCTGATAGTGACTCAGCAATTAGAGCAAGGTCATATATATATATATATATATGTGTGTGTATATGTCTATTGACTTTTTATACATGCTAGGCCACTGCATTGCATCTATTGCTGACTGTAAATTTGAAAAATTATAGCATATAATGATGGGACACGTGTTGTCTTGTCTCTGAGTTATAAGCTAGTTGTTTAGGTTGGTTACTGACGAGGATTCGCCTGGAGATAATATGGTCTTGCTAAATTATCTATTAAAAGATAGCAAATGTTATTATTCTGCTAAAGCCATGGTATAACCATTATATAACAAGGTAAAGGTTTTTATTTTTCATTTACTTTGAAATTTGCTATAAAATTGTGGTTTTTTATCCGTGTTGGCTGCTATTTCTAGCATGCAAAATTACCTGCTAAAGGGTAATTTTCTATTTTGAAATATATATATATATATTGGCCTGCTCGCTTAGCCAGCAGGGTTGCGTCATTCAAAGGCTAAAACAATGCGAACGCATTGTTACCAGCGATGTGTAACAACATCTGATGGGATGGTCGGTCACGTGATCACGTGATATATATATATACTTTATTTAAAGCAGCAGAAAATTCAACAAAACCTGTTACTCTGAGTTTCCCGTTGCCGTTCATCGGACAGTTTGTTCTAGCAAAAACTGTCCGATGAATGGCAATGGGAAACTCAGAGTAACAGGTTTTGTTGAATTTTCCGCTGCTTTAAATAAAGCATATTACTCTACCATTGGTATTTGAGTACTCTTTTTTCCACCTTGTTTCACATTTATGTGTTTACTCCGGTGATGATGATGATGATGATGATATATATATAGTCACACACATATCCACAACGTTACATACAAATTGTTAATCTAATGCTGTTTCAAGTGCGTAGAATTATCATTCTGGGGTCAATAAATTAAGTATCAGTTTAGTACTGGGGTCGATATAATCGACTAGCCCCCCCCATTTCAGGTCTTCTGTCTTTAGTAGAAAGAATTATTATTATTATTTTTACTATTATTATTATTATTATATTATTATTATTATTATTATTATTATTATTATTATTATCAATTAGGGTCTAATGCAATTTCGCAACTCTCCCTGAAAAGTGCACTTTTTTGAAACAATTTTTTCGGATTCCTACTTTTTAAAAAAAAAATGCATTTTTCAAGGAGAGGTGTGAAACTGCATTAGCCCCGATTTATTCATAATCTCCGTCATCTAAAATGTAGGAATCCCAAAAACTTTTTTCAAGGAAAGAAATGTTTGCAGAAATCTGAGTACATTGATTACATATTTCTTTCATATTTATACCCACACACCCACACACCCACTCTTACATATGTGGCTGTGTGGTAAGAAGCCTGCTTCCCAGCCACATCGTTCTGGGTTCAGTCCCACTGTGTGACTCCTTGGGCAAGTGTCCTCTACTATAACCTCGAGCCGACCAAAGCCTGGTGAGTGGATTTGGTAGATGGAATCTGAAAGAAGCCCGTCATGTATTGTTGATTTTTCAGATTACTGTGTGTGTAGAAAATAAAATTTTCATTTCTCTCACTGACCATTATATTCTAGCAGTCCTTTCTTTAACTAATTGAGCCGTCACGAGCTGCCTCGTTCAGTTGTCAACAAGTGACTAACTGATTTTTGCTTGGGGTGTGCTTGCTTATACAAAGATCCAGAAGGATAGATATATCATTGAGAACAATAGATTTAGTTGGTGGTCTTGTTATCTCTATTCTAGGTTTTAGTGAAGTAGGAGAGGTTAGAAAGGGTCAAGTGGTGAAGACATTATTTCGGTCTAGCTAAAGGCATCTGGAAAATGTAAAACCTCTGTCAGAGAAAAACCATTGTTCCATCATAGGAAAAGTTCTGTTGCAGCATTAATTTATATTTGGCATGCAAGATTCACTACATATAATTGGATTGTTACCTAACACTCCATTGTATTTTTGCATGAAACTGATTGGTAAGACCAGCCGTAATGGATACTTCTTAATGCTATAAAATTCGGATAATATATATATATATATATGAAACAACTGCAGCGTGGAAGGTGTTTATAAGCCATTTAAGAAATACACAAAACCGTTAGATTCACTTCAACATTTAAATTTAATTTGTCAAAATATTTTCGTCGCTTTGAGACCGCGACCTGTTCACTGACAAAACTTTGTGCTGCATCACGAGATGCAGAGATGCAACAGGTTACAGTTCTCAAAGTGATGAAAATATTATGACAAATTAAATTTAAATGTTAAAGTGAATCTAATGGTTTTGTGTGTTTCTTAAATGGCTTATAAACACCTTCCACACTTCAATTGCTTTCGTTCCAGCACATGATCTCAGATCAGGTCACTTGCTATGCAAGTACATCTCTGTAATATATATACATATATATATAATAACAATTTAATAAATAAAACATATGCATACATACATATGGTGGCTGCCCCCTCGTTATCGAGTATGGCCATTGCACAAAGCTTAATCAATGTTGTTATCGTGCAATGCCTATGCAAGAAGATTTTTTTTTAAAGTGAGGAAAGGCTGTGCACTGAGTCAATCCCACTCACTAAGCAACAGCAGCCATAATCCGAAAAGAAGAACAAGTCAACATCATCGGTAGCCACTGAGCCGCAGGTTTTATGTCGGAGTTATCCCAGTTACCTGAGTTGCCTTCTCCTAGAAGGATGCCCTAACAAAGGCTGGGAGTCCTTCACTCCCAATGGTTTAACTGTGCCATCGGGTATTCAGTCCGATTATTTCTATGTCCCCGCGCATGATACAGCCTTAAGACATTTATTGGCTGGCCGTTGACTCTCAAGAGTTCCTCCGCCCTTTGACGGGTTTTGTTTTTCATCCCGCAGGGTGACCAATAAACACCCTCCTCACCAAGCAAGCTTGGTGGGGTTGCTGGTTTAGTCGCCGACGACCCGACGACGCAACAGGTTGTACTGGGTTACATGTTACCAGTAGCACTCGAAAGTGACCATACATACATATATGTACATACCTACATCTATATATATACATACATGCATATATATATATATGAGTACAGAACACCACAAATAAACGTAGAACACGAGAAACGAAAACATAAAATCAAACAAGAAAACAGACTTTTTTTAACAACGAAAAAACAGAGTACAAGACAAACAATACAAGGAATATTCCCCTTCATCAGTTGCCCCTGGTTTGACTCATTGCGTGTTTCGAAGGTAAGAGCAGAACACGATCCGGCCGAAGCAGTCCTTCCTGCAAAATGAATTAAATAAAATTCTTTTGCAGAGTGGGGGGAAAAAAAAAAGTGACAAGAACAGGACGTAAAAGCAATACAAATGAAGAAAAAACAGTACACATAAAGAATAAAACAGGACAAGGAAATCAACAATAAGGGCCTTTTTTAAGCCTAGACGGTGGAAAAATTCGTTGGAACATATATATATATATATATATGTATGTGTGTGTGTGTATGTATTCATGTATGTATGTCATTATTCAATTTTACTTCTCGATATCTTGCTAATAGAGAAAAGGCCGGTTTCTAACCTAGATTCAAGGCTCCTTCATTGGAATTTCAATATCAACAGAGTAACTGTGTGAGTGTGCTTGTTGGAAAATGTATAAAATACATAGGAGTATGTATATTTTTATTCAGCAGTGTGCGCGCGCGTGTATATAAGCATGTGTTTAATATTGCTGTAAAATTCCTGGTTTTAAACTCATGAAATACATTATGAATGGAGACACATGTGTTTGTCAAACCCATATTAGCAAGAGAAAGAATGGCAATGGTCGTGTTGTTGTTGTTGATGATGACGATGACAACGACTACGATGATGACAGCGGCGGTGATGCTGGCGGCAGCAGCAGCCGTGACGTTGATGATGATGATGATGATGCCGATGACGACAACTACGACCACGACGACGATGATAAAGGCAATGAAGGTGGCGACGGCGACGACCATGACGATTATGATCTTGATCACGATGTCTATTTTGATCACAACGACTACGGTGATGATTCACGAAGTCATAAGCTTCTGATTTGTCCTAAGTTAACAAACCAAATTAAGTATATTTACCGTCGTTATTAATTTATCGGAAGATATTTGAATGAAAGATGTTTACGACACTCTTGTAATAATAAGCCAAGGGATTACGTAATAAAACAATAATGGGACGATTATAAGAATTAAGATGTTCGAGTGTGAAACGGTATCCGAAATTGTCTTTACCCAATTCAAAGTTGCAGACGACGCTTTCCCACAACCCACAACCCACAACACCCACAAGGCAGCAGAGAGCATTGTGGGACAGCAGCTATGGCGACAGACGATTGCGATGAAGATGTTATTTTCGAGGTTTGTATAAAAAGTTGCTTTAGTTCTCGTTTGTTATGCGTTTTTGTGTGCTTGCATCGGAATGTATTCTATAAAGTAAGGTCAATCTGTTCAAATTTTGTTTAAATCGTAAACATGCGACTGAAATGAAAGCCATTTTAATTGCATGTTTACAACCAATTGCTTACAAACAGCCTGTAAGATCTGTTTGTTGTTTATTTGTAGTAATTTAATATCAAATATTTTTCTCGTAAATTTGTTAAAGATAAATGAATTTATTTTTGCTAGTTTTACCTGTGAGAATCCACTCCTGCCCTGCAACTGTTGAATTTTTAGCATATGCCTACCTCCACTTAAATCGATGTCTCTTCTTTTCAGTTTATTTCTTCTCTGTTTCCAGATTCTTTGAGAAAAAACGAAATAATTATTTTGAAAAATGATTGAAAAATCATCATTATTATTTATTTTCTAGTAATATATTCACTGCCAGTTCGTTTCTTAGGTGGGTGGCCTAACATTTTCTTTAATTTATAATGAAAATCAAAAGAATTGACACTTGCACATTCTTGGCGTAATTGAATTATAGAAGAGCTTAACAGGTTTTATCTGCAAAGGTTTGTCAGAAGAGAAATCGTGATAATTAAAAACAATATTGATAGAAATGCATTAAAAGACATGAAAATATATTTAATTCTACTATATATATATTTAATTCGCTGGAGCACAGTCAGTGTGACCTCACTCAACACATAATTAGGTGTGTTGAGTTTGAAAACTATTCGTCTTAATTTAGAAATGTAATTTATGGTTTCACTTAGAGAATAGGAATATACAAAATTGGTGTTGTTGCTGTTGTTATTATTATTATTATTATTATTTATTATTGTTATTATTATTATTATTTATTATTATTGTTATTATTATTATTATTATTATTATTATTATTATTTATTATTATTATTATTATTATATTATTATTATTATCATTATTATTATTATTGTATTATTATTATTTATTATTATTGTTATTATTATTATTATTATTGTTATATTATTATTATTATTATTATTATTATTATCATTATTTATTATTATCATTGTTATTATTATTATTATTATATTATTATTATTATTATTATTTATTATTATTATTATTATTATTATTATTATTATTATTATTATTATTATTTGTGTGTGTGTGTGTGAAGTCTATGAGTTTCTTTTATGAAAAAAATGAAGATAAGTGTTTATTTAGAATGGAAAGGAAATATATTGCTGGCAAAATGCTTTATTGTTATTTGTATATAAACTCAATATTGCTCTCAGATTAGGTAATAGTATATTCATAAAATAAAAAAAAAATCGTTTCTTATTCAGTCCTATGACACATGTTGACAATTTAATTTATTTGGTACTTTATTTAAATGTTTTGTTTTATTTCTGAAAGTGCATTTTTTTGTACTTTTCTGTTTTTTAATTGATCTCACTTACTGAGCGAGTGCTCTCCCTTACCCAAGCTGCTTCTTCACCTGTACTCAACATTACACAATCTTTTACTTGTTTCAGTCATTTTGACTGCGGCCATGCTGCAGCACCGCCTTTAGTCGAGCAAATCGACCCCGGGACTTTATTCTTTGTAAGCCCAGTACTTATTCTATCAGTCTCTTTTGCCGAACCGTTAAGTGACGGGGACGTAAACACACCAGCATCGGTTGTCAAGCAATGCTAGGGGGACAAACACAGACACACAAATACACACACATATATATATATATACGACAGGCTTCTTTCAGTTTCCGTCTACCAAATCCACACACAAGGCATTGGTCGGCCCGGGGCTATAGCAGAAGACACTTGCCCAAGATGCCACGCAGTGGGACTGAACCCGGAACCATGTGGTTGGTTAGCAAGCTACTTACCACACAGCCACTCCTGCGCCTTTGTATTTTTTAATGCTCATATATGCATTTTTTGCCACTAAATTAAGAAATCACATTCATTTTGACGTAACATCGATAGTTATTTATTTATTCCTAATTTCATATTTGCTCGTTATATTTGTAACTTTTCTTTACAGCACTTTGTTGGTTCAATCTATTCTAGTATTGTAAGGATAATTACACAACATTTAGTACTTTTTCATATATTAAAAGGTATTTAGGAATTATAATATTAGTTAGAACAAAAAGAAACAATAAAACTCTGCACTGTAAATGCCTTGATAACTCTTTTCTTAAGATGAGAAGTGCTTTGGCAATCGAGATTTTCTGGAGTGTATACCTTCATCTCTTCTGACTAGAGACCATATATAATCTCCCATCATAACAGTATCCCATCGTCCTTGGTATCTTCTTTCCATAGTCCTGATGAAATCTTTCACCATGCTCCTCACTGACATCAACCAAGTTTTCGGGGAAAAATCTAGGTGAGAGGGCAAAAAATGAACCTTTAAGGACATACAACGACCCATTTTCTTGAAGTTTTCAATAAGCTTTGCTACCAGCTGTTTGTAATTAGGATCCTTGTGATTTCCTAGGAATACACGAACTACATCACGAAATGCACACCAAGCTTCTTTTTCATCTTTTATCATCGCTCTTTCCAGTTTCTTCAACTTTAACATTGCATTTACTTGGGGCCCAACAAATATGCCACCCTTGATCTTAGCCTCAGATAGCTTTGGAAACATAAGAGAAATTTCTTGAAAAGCTTCTCCTCTAAAATCTAAGGCCTTCACAAACTGTTTTACCAATCCGAGTTTGATATGAAGTGTGGGTAATATGATTTTGTTGGAATCTACTAGTGGCTGTTTGAGAACATTTAACATTCCTGGCTGCAGTTCCACTCGTGGGGGTCAATATACTCTCTTGTAATGATGATCATCAGCTCTGCTGTTCCATAAGCAAAGGAAACATGAATACTTTGTGTATCCCCCTTGCAAGCCAAGCAAGAAGGCAAGCATCTTGAAATCACCACAAACATCCCACTTGAACTCAGTGTAATTTATTTTGTCGAGAAGTTCTTTGATATTGGAGTGTGCAAGAGGCAAAGAGGGATATTTATTTCCATTGTGGAGCAACACTGCTTTGAGACTTCGTGTTGAGCTATCTATGAACAGTTGCAGAATCATGCTTGAGTCCAATAGCAGCAAACAAACCAATCACATCTTTACAATAACACATTAATATTTTCATAGTAAATTTCAGATTCTTCATGGCATTTCCAGTACAGATATGCCTTTCTCCAGTAGATTCCATTCCTTCAATCTTGAAGAAAGAAGTTCAGCTCCTGGCTTAGTAAGACCCAGATCCCTGATTAAATCATCCAACTCACTCTGATTTGGAAAATAAGGCTCTGAACTCATTCTTGGTACGAAAGCTTCCTACATTTCTTGGCTGCTGCTACTTGTTGACTCTTCAGATGAAATATTTTCTGGTGGTAGTGGTACCCGTAAACTGTCATCATGTGGGACAGGTGCTCTAGATGATGGTATGTCTGGATACTGAAGAGCTTTCTTCCTTTCACTTTTCTGTACTTTGTCACATCGATCATACAAAAGTAACAGTCATCGTGATGGTTCTTTGGCTCTCTCCATACCCTTGGAATGGCAAAAGGCATTGACCTACCTGTATCTCTTAACCATCCTTCTAGAGTAGATCGACAGTTTCCACATATCACATGTGGAGCCCATGGTTTGTCCTAGTCACCCATGAACATTCTGAAATAGTCTGTACGCTATCCACAATTTGGCACCTTTCACAATCTTATGTAATACTTGCTTTTTTCCAATATAATAACCACACACATAGCAAAATGTATCTGGAGAATTTTTAGATACTCTAGTAGTCATCCTGAAAGTAGCAGAACTTAGTAATTGGTCTGAAAGAGAAAATTAGACATATATTTAGTAGCGGAACATTATAACAATACCGAATACATAACAATATTGAAAGTCGACATATTTTCTTAACTGTTGATGATACACAAAAATTAATTTCATTTTTGGAATCGGCAGAAAATATGGATTGATAAACAAAAAAACAATACAATAAACAAATTTTTTGAAAATTGTTACATTGTGTTATTCGTTGAATAAAGTAGTTGGTTTATGAATTTCTTATGGTTACTTCTTGAGGCAATTTATTTCAACGAAATTATATATGGACTATGTCCCGAAAGGCTCAATATAACTCTTTCTCAGTTAGTGTTGATCTCTTTATCGAGGCAGATATAGATTAAAAAGGAATTGTATTGAGGCTTTTAGATGTAGAACTCTGGTTAAATATGTTGCAAACATTTTCTTAATAATATTCTTGACTTCGATAAACAGCATTCCATCATAAGCTCCATATTTCACAGAATATTCGTATTTATAGCAGATTATGACAATTATGATGATATGATAAATTGCCTAAAGTGTACTTGCATTATTAGAATCCTAATACAGGTACAAGGCCTGAAATTTTGTTGGAGGAGGCTAGTTGACTCCAGCACTTATTTTATCAATCTCGATTGGACAGAATGCAGAGTTGACTTTTGTTGAATTTGAACTCAATACATTAAGAGCTAGAAGAAATGTTAATAAGCATTTTGTCCAGTGCAGTAATGATTCACCCTGTTGCCTTACCTGCATTATTTAAGTATGAAAAAGGATTTTGTGAGACATTATCTTGTGACTCACACACCACAACCAAATGAATCCGTTATGTTATTCAAGCTTTAAAACTCCTGGATGTGTGACTCACAAACCACAACCAAATGAATCCATTGATTATGTTGTTCAAGCCTTAAAACTCCTGGATGAAGAAAGTAACTTTAATGCAATATCATCTGGACTGTATATGAAAAATTTGATAATGGGTGCTTTTATTTCTGGATTAATTTTAACCAGTATATTATTGAGGAAAGCCAAAGCATTAGCCTTAGCTTTAAAGTATGTTAGTGTTTGTAATATGGATATCCTTCCTTGTAAATACTCCTGCTGTTACAAAGAAGGACACCAGAAAGAAAGCTATTTCAGGACTTACAATACTCAGAAGTTCATTTTTTTTTTTCGTGGGGAGTATAGACACCACTGCAGAAAATATGCAGCAAGAAATGCCATATGTTACAAGTGTGAGAAAATAGGGCCATTATTCTTGAATGTGCAAATCACATAATAAACACCACAGGATACCGTTATAAAACAATTCCATTGTATGGACTTCAACTTTAACCCATTAGCATTTAAACTGGCCGGCTGTGTGGTAAGTAGCTTGCTAACCAACCACATGGTACTGGGTTCAGTCCCACTGCGTGGCATCTTGGGCAAGTGTCTTCTGCTATAGCCCCGGGCTGACCAATGCCTTGTGAGGGGATTTGGTAGACGGAAACTGAAAGAAGCCTGTCGTATATATATATATATATATATGTTTGTGTTTGTCCCCCTAGCATTGCTTGACAACCGATGCTGGTGTGTTTACGTCCCCGTCACTTAGCGGTTCGGCAAAATAGACCGATAGAATAAGTACTGGCCTTACAAAGAATAAGTCCCGGGGTTGATTTGCTTGACTAAAGGCGGTGCTCCAGCATGGCCGCAGTCAAATGACTGAAACAAGTAAAAGAGTAAAAGGGAATATCCAATTCAAGATATTCTACCTGCTTTATGTTCAAATTACCCAGATCTGACCTTTCACACCCACCTTTCAGTGTCATTCTAAAAATAAACAGTCATAATTGAACTCTCAAAGCTACAAGATAAGCCATGATTAATTCAAAATGATGTGAATAATTAAGCATTATATTTGGCAGAGTAGTCTGAATGCTATAAGGTTAAGTATTTTGACTTGGTGGTGCCCCAGCATGGCCACAGCTCGTGAGCTGAAACTAGATAAAATAAAAAAATAAAAATTGTAGCATCTTTTGCCTTATACATTCTTTAATATTGTAATTGTTTGATATTGTAATTTATGTAACAGTGATAGCCTTCATCAAAGCTAATATTGGTTTCAAATCTTGGCACAAGGCCAAGCAATTTGGGATGGTGGGGTAAATCAATTACATTGACCCCAGTGCTCAACTTGTTCTTATTTTATCGACCCCGAAAGGATGAAAGGTGAAGTCGACCTCAGCAGAATTTGAACTCAGAATGTAAAGATGGATGAAATACCACTAAACATTTTACCTGGTGTGCTTACAATTCTGCCAGCTCATCACCTTATTAAAGTTAATGATGCTAAATGGAATGGTTTAGTCAGTCTAGCGTTCAGTTGCAGAGTTGTGATAAGAGCAACACAATTTTATCTCCCCAAAAGTTGGTTAACAGCAGTCACTTGTTAGTTAACACAGCTCTACCCGAATTTTATATTTTAACTGAATTAAAACATTCTTTCATTCTTTTGTCTGTGACCATGCTGGAGCACCACCTTGAAGGGTTTTAGTCAAACAAATCAACCCCAGGACTCATTTTTTAAAGCTAAGTACTTATTATATTGGTCTCTTTTGCTGAACTGCGAAGTTACAGGGATGTAAACACACCAACACTGGTTAACAAGAATACTCTACTTGTGAAGACCTGTTGAGGCAAGTGAAATCAAAATCAATCAACATCAATGGAATTTGTAGCTGTGATACCAGTGCCGGTGGCACATAAGAGAACCATCCGAACGTGGCCGTTGCCAGCACCACCCCAACTGGCTTCCGTGCCGGTGGCACGTAAAAAGCACCATCCGATCGTGGCCATTTGCCAGCCTCGTCTGGCAGCTGTGCCGGTGGCACGTAAAAAGCACCCACTACACTCATGGAGTGGTTGGCATTAGGAAGGGCATCCAGCCGTAGAAACATTGCCAGATCAGACTGGGCCTGGTGCAGCCTTCTGGCTTCACAGACCCTAGTTGCACTGTCCAATCCATGCCAGCATGGAAAGCGGACGCTAAACGATGATGATGATAATGATGATATATATACGTTCAGCAAAATTTAGATGCAAATGAATATGGTACTTAAGTTAGATGCACCAGAATTTTGTACGATGTTATCCATATAAATCCATAGGGTGATTATAATCAAAATAAGCAACAAGAATATCTTCGGTGATTTGGTACGATCGTTTCACGCCACATCATTTTATTAAACATTGTAAGTATTACAACAATTTTAAAATGTTGAGCAATCATCAGCTGTTTATAGAGGTTTTCCATCAATACATATACTTATTTTCATATTAATTAATAACATCATAAAGAGGGTAGATATATAGACAGGGATGTTGATTTGAATGTTAAGAACATTTAGGTATGAGAATTTATCTTCTGACTGAAGAATATTCTTTAAGTTATTTTGAACTGCTAGAAAGTGGGGAGGGATCTTCTGTTGAATGGAGACAAAAGAGATTTTCTATTTATAGAAGTAGGTAGGCGTGAAATAAATGTCAGAAGTTATTCCTAAAGAAAATTAAAGTGGAAAGGGGGTTATATTGTCTTAGGGGCTGTTTACTCCCATTTGGCAATTAGATTTTGTATCAAGAAAACTAGATCAATGCTAAATGGTCACAGTGACTAACCATATACTAAATAGTTATAGAAAATACAGAGTATATATATCATTGACCCCTAATATATTCACTTAATTAATAAGACTTTTGTCCACAGTTATTGAATATTATGCCTACTCATAATAAATGATAGGTTTTTTTCTCCAATATTAATAAACATTAGATTTATAATTATCTTTTAATCTAACTTATTAAAATAATCAACACCTAATAGCCAAGTATAATCTTATAGATTAAAGCGGATGCATATTTGTATATGTTTGTTTAAGTGTCAAGGAATCCCACAAGTAGAGTTTTGTGTCCCAAGAAGGAAAGGTATGCATAAGTGGACTGAGGCCATGGGTTATGGTCTCACTTGTCCTGCCGGGTCTTCTCACGCACAGCATACTTCCAAAGGTCTCGGTCTCTAGTCATTTCTTCGGTGAGACCTAAAGTTCGAAGGTCGTGCATCACCACCTCATCCCAGGTTTTCCTGGGTCTACCTCTTCCACAGGTTCCCTCAACAGCTAGGGTGTGGCACTTTTTCACACAACTATCTTCATCCATTC
Organism: Octopus sinensis; assembly: GCF_006345805.1. Classification (NCBI taxonomy): domain Eukaryota; kingdom Metazoa; phylum Mollusca; class Cephalopoda; order Octopoda; family Octopodidae; genus Octopus; species Octopus sinensis. The sequence goes on along the minus strand of NC_042999.1, from coordinate 168,294,820 downwards.
TCACCACATGACCATACCAGCGCAAACATCTCTCTTGCACACCACAACTGATGCTTCTTAGGTCCAACTTCTCTGTCAAGGTACTTACACTCTGTCGAGTATGAACACTGACATTACACATCGATCGGAGCATACTGGCTCCATTTCTTGCGAGCTTACGCATATCCTCAGCAGTCACGGCCCATGTTTCACTGCCATGTAGCATGGCTGTTCATACACATGCGTCATGCAGTCAGCCTTTTACTCTGAGCGAGAGGCCTTTTGTCCCTAGCAGAGGTAAGAGCTCTCTGAACTTTGCCCAAGCTATTCTTACTCTAGCAGTTACACTTTCAACACACCCGCCCCTGCTACTGACTTGGTTACCTAGGTAATGGAAGCTATCAACTATTTCTAGTTTTTCTCCCTGGAATGTGGCGGAAGTTGCTCTCTGCGCATTTTCAGTGTTTATTGTTCCTGAGCATCTGCCACATACAAAAACTATTTTCCTAGTTAGCCTTCCTTTGACATTGCTTCACCTCTTATGTGTCCATAGCTTACACTTGGTGCATCTTATAGAGTTTCTACCTACGCCTTTTCTACAGATCGAGCAAGGCCATCTACCTGAAGACGTTTGTGATTTGTCTACCTTCCTACTTAGGACTTTGGTTTTAACTAGGTTGACTCTAAGGCCCTTCGATTCTAATCCTTGTTTCCACACCTGAAACTTCTCCTCCAGTTCTGATAGTGATTCAGCAATTAGAGCAAGGTTATCAGCATAGAGGAACTCCCAGGGGCATCCTGTCTTGAATTCCTCCGTTATTGACTGGAGGACTATGATAAATAGGAGGGGGCTGAGGACTGAACCTTGGTGGACCCCTACCTCTACCCAGAATTCTTCACTGTACTCATTGCCAACCCTCACCTTACTAGCAGCATCCCTGTACATGGCTTGCACAGCTCTCACTAACCATTCATCTATCCCTAGTTTCCTCATTGACCACCAGATAAGGGATCGGGGGACCCTGTCGAAGGCTTTCTCCATGTCAACGAAAGCCAGGTACAGGGGCTTATCTTTGGCTAGATATTTCTCCTGCAGCTGTCTCACCAGGAATATGGCATCAGTGGTGCTTTTCCCTGGCATACCTGCGTCTACATATCAGCATTCATTTAATAACCTAGTATTGCCAAATTTTTCTTGCCTGAAGATTCCACCTGTTACACCCTTATGAGTGATTTAGCCTTACAAATGCTCTAGCAAGAGTGATAGTCTTACAGAATTATCTTGTATCTACATACTCACATTTAGATCATTTGATACATCCCTGATATCTTTAGGTGTTTATGTCATGAAAGATCATCTTTCTAGTGAAAAAAATGCCATTTTGGTAAAACAAACAATTGTTTTTTGATGATTCATTAATAAATACCAGCAACATCTAATCTCGTTAGGTTACTTATTCTTAAATACTTTAATCCTTTAGCATTTAAACCGGCCATATCCAGCCAAAATATTTGGTCCATTTTATGTTCAAACTGGTCAGATTTGGCTTCTCACATCTACCCTACAATCTTATTCTAAAAATAAACAATCACATCATTAAAATCTTGAAGCTATAAGATAATGCATGATTAATTTAAAACAATATGAATAAATAGTTATTACTTTTGACAGAGTAATGTGAATGCGGAAGGGTTAAATTGACCACTTAACAAGAACTTAAAAATCCTTCAATCATGAATGACACATTCTTCTAATAAAATAAAACCCTTATTGAAATTCACCACTTTACTATTCAATAATGTCCGGCGTATAAACGATCCAGATGTTGAGTTACAGTATCATTCTGTGAATAAATTCTTTGCTGTATGAATCTCTCTTTACTTGTTTCAGTCATTTGACTGCGGCCATGCTGGAGCACCACCTTTAATCGAGCAACTCGACCCCAGAACTTATTCTTTTGTAAGACCAGTACTTATTCTATTGGTCTCTTTTGCCGAACCGCTAAGTAACGGGGACATAAACACACCAGTATCGGTTGTCAAGCAATGCTAGAGGGACAATCACAGGCACACAAACATACATATACATATATATATACATATATACGACAGGCTTCTTTCAGTTTCCGTCTACCAAATCCACTCACAAGGCTTTGGTCGGCCCGAGGCTATAGTAGAAGACACTTGCCCAAGGTGCCACGCAGTGGGACTGAACCCGGAACCATGCGGTTGGTAAACAAGTTACTTACCAACCACACAGCCACTACTGCGCCTGTTATCATTACTTATTACAATAATGTATGTTTTAAGTATTATATTTGCTCAATGTTCCACCACCATCCTAACTTGTTGTTATAGAATATGAATTTCTAACTGAGGCTAAAGTTTACATTTTTTTAAAGGTAGTTAGAGATGGGGACGAGGTTGATAAAATTAACTCAGGTACTGTGGAATGATGCTGGTATTAAATAATGATTTTAAATTTTGGCAGATGGCCAACAAGTTCAGGGGAGAAGTTAAGTCATTTACATTGATCCCAATGCACAACTGGTACTTATTTCATTGAGCCTGAAAGGATGAAAGGCAAAGTCAACCATGGCAGAATTTGAACTCAGAACATAGACATACAAAATGCTGCTAAGCATTTTGCTTGGCATGCTAATGATTCTACCAGCTCACTAAACAAACTTACATCCCATAAATAATGCAGTTTTTTTTATACTTCTTTTATTTTTCAAAATTAAGATAAACAAAGTTCTTTTTTAATCTAAAATATACTCTCCTTCATTTTCTACAATACTCTTCCATCTATCTGGTAGACTTGCAAAGTCCCTCTTCCAAAATTCACTTGTCGGTGATGAAAAATACTCCTTCAGTACTGTTCCGACCTCGTCTACAGAATTCATGTTTTTCTGTCCAAATGATTTTGAACACTGCGGAACAAATGGTAATCAGATGGAGCAATGTGTGGCAAATATGGTGAGTAGGACATCATTTCCCATTGAAACTGCTCTGGCCTTTGGAATGTCATCCTCGCTGTATGTGGCCAAGCCTTATCCTGATGGAAGATCACCTTTTGTTTTGAAACCAAAGATGGTCGTTTTTCTTCTAGTGCTGACTCAAGGTGCTCATAGTTCTCCTTTGTTATCGTTTGGTTTGATTTTAAAAGTTCAAAGTGGACTAAACCTTTCATATCCCACCAAACAGATAACAACACATTATGTGGGTGAAGACCTTCTTTAGCCTGGGGTGCCAGTGTTTCTCCTTTCTGTACCCACTGTCTTTGGCACTTGACATTTTTATAGAGAACCCATTTCTCATCACCAGTCACTATTCGGTCCAAAAAAGGTTCATTCATGAGATGTGACAGCAAAGAAGAGCACACATTCACTCTCTGCATGCAATTAGATTCAGAAAGTTTGTGAGGAACCCATTGACCTGATTTGCTGACTTTTCTGATGGCATGCAGGTGTTGATGAATGGTTGAATGACCGATTCCAAGCTTCTCTGCTAGTTCCTCAACAGTTATGATGGGATTTTGTTCCACTGTTGAGCTCTACAGATCTTCTGGGATGAGGCCTGTCTTCTAGGCTGTAGTCTCTGGCTCCGAATTTCTGGAAGCACCATTGACACTGACTTATGTTTATTGTCCAATCCTCATTTATTGCATTAATATTCCTCACACTTTCTATCGTGTTGTTGCTTTTATTGAACTCATAAAGCAAAGTATGCTGAATAAGCCCCTTTGTCACTTCCATTATAGCTTTGAAAAAATAGCTGTTAAAATCGAACTGCACTCTTCAAAATTTGTACTAAGAATAAGGACAAAGTAAAAGTACTACCTGCTTTTATCGCAAGTTGATGCAGATAGTCTTTCCTGTTCACTTCTGACTTTTAGTTCATTCAATTGAAAAAAACCAACATTATTTATGGGATGACCCAATTTCTTACTACTCCTACTACTGACAACAACACCAACACAAACAGCCCACCTTCTCCTCCTCTCATCCCCCTCAAAGCTATTTCTCTATTTTTTCTCTCCCTGGGACTAGAAGGATCGATATTGTCAACCAATCCACCATCTGCATCTTTATTCACACTGAAAATGGATAACACCTACAATCCTGTTGTTATGTTTTGTTTTTGTGAGGCATATTATCTATAAATTTAGAATTGTTGTGTTAATCTCATACAAAAAATGATTAAAAGACTGTTGAAGTAGATTTAGTGGCTATATAACTTAGATGTTTCGACCAAAGATTGGTCCAGGCCATGTCTAACTTAATAGCACCACCTGATAGGATTATTCGAATCCTGTTTAAGTCAAGTTTTGTTCAAGTAGTGAGTTCTTGTTGGGTGAGTTGTATCCAATTATGGGTGGCTTATCTGGTATTCTTTGAAGGAATCTATCCAGACTCCGTTTAAAGTTGATGGGATCCTTTTCCTCTTTGATCTCCCTCGGGACAATGTTAAATAGGGCAGGGCCTGTTGAGGAAAAGAAATTATGTCGCAGTGTACATGTATGTTGTGATCTTGAATTGGGCAGGGGACGTATGGCCTGTGGTCCCAGTCTTGGATGAAACTTGAAGCTAATGTTAAGGTTGTTTTAAGTTCAAATAGAAGTTCTTGCAATTTGAGTACCCCTGTTTAAAGTGAGCTGATAAGCATTACTTAGAAAGTCTTCTCATAACCAATCCATTTTTTCAAAATTCTGTTTTGGTATATCTGCACTTTCAACTTTCTCTTTATAATTTTTCGCTCTTATCACAATTTCTAAATTTGCATCACCGGTCTCGAACCCCTATCTTGCCCAGGACATCAATCGTCTGGAAGCTGTTCAGCGACGTGCAACCAAAAGAATACCCTCCATCAGGCATTTGCCATATCCTGAACGCCTTACTTCCCTGGGCATGGACACATTGAAACTCCGACGTCTGGCAGCTGACTTGGCAGACACCCATAAAATTATCAACCATCGCACAAACAATAACTCTGAGCACCTCTTCAAACTCCACCCATCTAACACCCATGGACATATTTACAAAGTAAGAAAACAGCACAGCTCCCATGACTTCAGGAAACATTTTTTCACGCTGAGAGTTGCTGAAGCATGGAACAAACTGCCGGCATCGGTTGTTAGTTGTCGGAGCACTGCATCCTTCAAAACTTCCATGCTTCCTGAGATTCGCCAACGCTACACTTGATTTCCTCCCCTCCATACACACACAAGCATGTTCACTTTCCAGACATTTCTACATTACTGCATGTACTTTATATGCACTTTCTGACAAGTTGTGGTGCACCTGAGCACTGTATACAATAATTTCATTATTATTTATAATTATGAAGCAACAGCTGAAATTGTTCTGTGCAATGCTACGATCTCTTCAAACACATGTTCCTGCTGTCATTTTGGTGTATCCTTCATGTCCAATAGTATGAATAATGATATTACTAATGCTATTAATTCCTGTGAGAAAATTAATTCACTTTACTTCCCCTCTTCTCAGCTCTCCCTAAATATTCACAAGGCCCAAAATTTTGAGGGAGGGGTCCAGTCGATTAGATCGACCTCAGTATGCAAGTGGTATTAAATTTATCGATCTCGAAAGGATGAAAGGCAAAGTCGACTTCGGTGGAATTTGAAATCGGAACATAAAGACAGCATTTCACTCGGCATTCTAATGTTTCTGCCAGCTCGCTGCCTAGCTCTCCCTAAATATTGTGTAAACTCTGTTTCCATTTTTCAAATTTCCCTGTTAATGATTTGATTTGAAGCCTGTTTATATACTGGTCCACCTTTCATATAATTAATTCTTCCTGTCAGTATATACCTATTATTTAACCATACCTTTATTAATTTCTCATCAAATATTTAACATTAATAAAATCCTTTGCTCTAATATTAATTAAGCTTATAGCATTCGTTACTCCCTCAGTAATTTAAATTATGCTGCAAAGTGTTCATTTAGATGATTGATATTGCAGCGGTATAATCAATTACTACAGGTGCGCATAACTGCATATCATTTCTCCTTGCCTATATAGTTAAAGTCTTGTGTCAGAAAATAATTAAGTTACAAATATGTAGCAAGGAAATGTACTGAAAAGAGATCTTTTTATGTACATTAAATTATTTATGTTTGAGAGAGTGACACACACATACACACACTCACTCACTCTTTCTCTCTCTCTCTCTCTCTCACACACACACACACACACATCTTTAACATATAGCAAAGAAGGATGAGGAACTATTTTCAAATATAGGATATCTTTTCATTTGTCATTTCTTAAGAAATAATCTTGTTTAAAAAAAAGAAGACCTAAAATGTCACAAGAATACTTATTTTTCCCTGTTAAACTTATTAGCTCTGTTACTTTCAAATATGCCATAGTTTTATTCCATACGCACATTGCTCATAATGTTTTGTATTAAGTTTTGATATTGGTTTCTTTTTAAGTTTCTTGTTAAAGGAAACGATTAAAGTAGTTTCTCAAAGTGATTTTTTTTTTCCATTTCATTCTGATCCTGTTTTTGATTTTATCATTGACATTACTCCTTGGGTTGACTTCAGTATTCGGCCGGGTGTCTGGTCTCAGGCTAGCATACATCAGTCTCAGAAGCCCTGAATGGGACTTTTAAGTCTTGGGCACTACTCTTTCTCTTCTGGCTAAAAAATAATAATAATAATAATAATAATAATAATAATAAAAACCTAACATATAGAGAAATAGCTTTGAGGGGGAGGAGAGGAGGAGAAGGTGGGCTGTTTGTATTGGTGTTGTTGTCAGTAGTAGTAGTAGTAGTAGTAGTAGGTGCAGGAGTGGCTGTGTGGTAAGTAGTAGTAGGCGCAGGAGTGGCTGTGTGGTAAGTAGCTTGCTAACCAACCACATGGTTCCGGGTTCAGTCCTACTGCCTGGCATCTTGGGCAAGTGTCTTCTGCTATAGCCCCGGGCCGACCAATGCCTTGTGAGTGGATTTGGTAGACGGAAACTGAAAGAAGCCTGTCGTATATATATATATATATCATCATCATCATCATTTAGCGTCCGTTTTCCATGCTAGCATATATATATATATGAATGTGTGTCTGTGTTTGTTCCCCTAGCATTGCTTGACAACTGATGCTGGTGTGTTTATGTCCCTGTCACTTAGCGGTTCGGCAAAAAGAGACCGATAGAATAAGTACTGGGCTTACAAAAAGAATAAGTCCCAGGGTCGAGTTGCTCGACTAAAGGCGGTGCTCCAGCATGACCGCAGTCAAATGACTGAAACAAGTAAAAGAGTATAAGCTAAGAGGTTTTGCTGGAAGACTGGTAAAAACATAGTTTGTGTAAACTGGAGATATGTGTACCTTCACAACAACACACACACACACACACACACATTCTTTGTTTTGTCCTCTACTGTCCATAATGTTTTTCTTGACGTATAAACCCTTTGTGGTCAAAAAAGAAGTCATTATTATTGAACATTTGATAGTTTCAGGCAAACTTTTACTGCATCATTTGCTACTCCTTCAGTTTGCTGGGATATATGCAGCTTTGTGTGTTCTTTTTTGGTAGTGCTGGGGGAGTGGAAACTCTTCCTAGTATTGTATTGCATCAGTTTTCTGTTGTTATTGTTGTTGTTGTTATAATTATTATTATTATTATTAAGGTGGCGAGCTGGCAGAATCGTTAGCATGCTGGATGAAATGCTTAGCAGTATTTCGTCTGCTGCTACATTCTGAGTTCAAATTCTGCTGATGTTGACTTTGCCTTTCATCCTTTCAGGATCGATAAATTGAGTACCAGTGATATATAAGGACTAACCCCTTCCCTCCAAATTTCAGGCCTTGTGCCTATAATAGGAATTATTATTATTATTATTATTATTATTATTAAGGTGGTGAGCTGGCAGAATTATTAGCACAATGGAAAAAATGCTTAGCAATATTTTGCCTGTCATTACATTTTGAGTTCAAATTCCAATAAAATCGACTTTGCCTTTCATCCTTTTGTGGTTGATAAATTAGGTACCAGTCGAACACTGGGGGTCAATGTAATCGACTAGCTCCTTCACCGAAAACTTCAGGCTTTGTGCCTATAGTAGAAAGGATTATTATTATTATCATTTTGCTAGTGCATGTTAATTTAGTTTGCAGGTATTTTACTTTGATATGTGGTGACAACAGGTCTCCTCAAATCTCAAGAATCTTTCTTAGGATTCTTGCTGAATATACTATGGTACTTTTCTGCAGGTCAACAATGTGAGTTTCAGTTCCAATTTCTTCCAGTCTTTTAAGCAGAATTTTGGATTTTGTGCCAAGTGCACCAAATACCATAAGAACAACAATTCCACAGTCCCCTCAACTCCCTGGGTATATCCTGATATTTTTTCAATTTCAATATCACCCGCCTTCTTCTTCTTCTTCTTCTTCTTCTTCTTCTTCTTCTTCTTCTTCTTCTTCTTCTTCTTCTTCTTCTTCTTCTTCTTCTTCTTCTTCTTCTTCTTCTTCTTCTTCTTCTTCTTCTTCTTCTTCTTCTTCTTTTAAGATGGCAAGCTGGCAGAATTGTTAGCATGCTGGAGAAAATGCTTAGTGGTGTTTCACCCATCTTTACATTCTGAGTTCAAATTCCACTGAATTCGACTTAGTCTTTCAACGTTTCGGGGTTGATGAATTAAGTACCAGTGAAACACCAGGGTCAATGTAATTGACTAGCCCTGTCCCCCAAAATTTCAGGCTTTGTGCCTTTAGTAGAAAGGATTATTATTATTATTATTTTGATATTTTAAAAGGACTGATGTAACTCTTCACAAAGGTAAACAAACAAGACAAAGAACTCGATGCAATTATAACTTTTTCTAGTTTGCATGCTTCCAGAAATGACAAATGGCTTTTGATTTCAGCACGAAAATGATTAAATTTTTTTGAACTGATAGAAATGTTGATTTCTCAATTTCTGATTTATATTTTGAATCGTACAAAATCCATTGGCCCAGGATTGGGCTCCACACTGAGGTCAAGCAAAATGAGGGTTGACAAGCCATTTTTAGAAACATGCATGCTACATGGCAGTGAAACATGCCATGCTACATGGCAGTGAAACATGGGCCGTGACTGCTGAGGATATGCGTAAGCTCGCAAGAAATGAAGCCAGTATGCTCCGATGGATGTGTAATGTCAGTGTTCATACCTTGAGAGAAAAGCTGGACCTAAGAAGCATCAGTTGTGGTGTGCAAGAGAGACGTTTGCGCTGGTATGGTCATGTGGCGAGAATGGATGAAGATAGTTGTGTGAAAAAGTGCCACACCCTAGCGGTTGAGGGAACTTGTGGAAGAGGCAGACCCAGGAAAACCTGGGACGAGGTGGTGAAGCATGACCTTCGAACTTTAGGTCTCACTGAGGAAATGACTAGAGACCGAGTCCTCTGGAAGTGTGCTGTGCGCGAGAAGACCCGGCAGGACAAGTGAGTCCATAACCCGTGGCCTTCTACATGGGATGGAGCCAGCCTACGTATGCATACCTTTCCTTCTTGGGCCACAAAACTCTACTTGTGAAGACCTGTTGAGGCAAGTGAGGATCAGAATCGAAATCGATCAATGGAAATTGCGGATGTGTTACCAGTGCCGGTGGCATGTCGAAACTCTACTTGTGAAGACCTGTTGAGGCAAGTGAGGATCAGAATGGAAATCGATCAATGGAAATTGCAGGTGTGTTACCAGTGCCGGTGGCATGTAAGAGAACCTTCCGTTTCGCGACCGTTGCCAGCACCGCCCCGTTTCGTGTCCGTTGCCAGCCTCGCCTGGCCCTGTGCCGGTGGCACATAAAAAGCACCATCCGTTCGTGGCCGTTTGCCAGGTCTGTCTGGCACCTGTGCGGGTGGCACGTAAAAAGCACCCACTACAGTGGTTGGCGTTAGGAAGGGCATCCAGCCGTAGAAACACTGCCAGATTTGACTGGGCCTGATGAAGCCTCCTGGCTTCACAGACCCCAGTAGAACCGTCCAACCCATGCTAGCATGGAAAACGGACGCTAAACGATGATGATGATGATGATGATGATGATGCAAACTAGAAAAAGTTCTAATCGCATCGCACTCCTTGACTTGTCTGTTTGCCTTTTTGAAGAGTTACGTCAATCCTTTTAGAATATCAAAGTCAAGTAGACTGAGATGATTGATTTCATGGTACACAGAAAAAGTATTGGAGCATACAGGAATTCTGGAAGTTACCAAAGAAGCTGGGTGTCTAAGGAAAATCGTAATGTAAATTACAGCTTTTGTGTTTTAACCCTTCTCACAGTTGGCTTGTCAACCCTGTTAGTTTCGCTAGACCCCAGTGTTGAGCCCAATCCTGGGCCAATGGATTTTGTACCATTCAAATATGAATCAAAAATTGAGAAATTGACATTTCTATCAGTTAAAAAACTAAACCTTTCCTCTCAAAATTGCTGACCTTGTAATACAATTTGAAAGTAGTGGAGGCGCAATGGCCCAGTGGTTAGGGCAGCGGACTCGAGGTCATAGGATCGCGGTTTCGATTCCCAGACCGGGCGTTGTGAGTGTTTATTGAGCAAAAACACCTAAAAAAGCTCCACGAGGCTCCGGCAGGGGATGGTGGTGATCCCTGCTGTACTCTTTCACCACAACTTTCTCTCACTCTTACTTCCTGTTTCTGTTGTACATGTATTTCAAAGGGCCGGCCTTATCACTCTTTGTGTCACGCTGAATATCCCTGAGAACTACGTTAAGGGTGCACGTGTCTGTGGAGTGCTCAGCCACTTACACGTTAATTTCACGAGCAGGCTGTTCCATTGATTCGGATGAACCGGAACCCTCATCGTCGTAACCGACGGAGTGCTTCCACAATTTGAAACTATTATTATTATTATTATTGTCATTAAGAAGGTGGCAAGCTGGCAGAATCGTTGATGAAATGCTTAGCAGTATTTCGCCTGTCACTACATTCCAAATTCAAATTCCGCCAAGGTTGACTTTAACTTTCATCCTTTCAGAGTCGATAAATTAAGTACCAGTGAAACACTGGGGTTGATGTAATTGACTAGTCCCTCCCACTAAATTTCAGGCCTTGTGCCCTTTGTAGAAAGCTGGCAGAAGCATTAGCATACTGGACAAAATGCTCAGTGACTTTTCACCTTTCTTCATGTTCTGAGTATAAATTTCACCAAGGTTAACTTTGCCTTTCATCCTTTCAGGGTTGATAAATTAGGTACCAGTTGAGCACTTGGGTCAATGTAATCAACTATCCACCTCCCCAAAATTTCAAATCTTGTGCCTATAGCAGAAAGAATTATTATAATTAGTATCATCATCATCATTATTATTATCCAGCAGTAGTAATCATATTTTCATAAAATGTAGTACAAGAGACTCAATATTTAACAGCAATTAGTTTTCATCATCATCATCGTTTAATGTCCGTTTTCCGCGCTAGCACAGGTTGGATGGTTCGACCGGGGTCTGGGAAGCCAGGGGCTGCTCCAGGCTCCAGTCTGATCTGGCAGAGTTTCTATGGCTGGATGCCCTTCCTAACGCCAACCACTCTGTGAGTGTAGTGGGTGCTTTTTACATGCCACCTGCACAGGTGCCAAGGGGGGTCCGGCATCGGCCACGATCGGTTGGAGCTTTTAACGTGCCAGTGGCACAGAAGCCAGCCAAGGCGGCGCTGGCAACGTTCGGATGGTGCTTTTTATGCCTACAAATTCCTACAAATTCTGATCTCAAGTACTGCCTTAGTTGGTTGTACGTCCCATCTCCCTGGTTATTAGAATAAACCCTAATCTGCAATTGGGATTCATTCAATCACCTTTTATCATTTATCTGTTTATACTGTATTGTATTTGTCTTCTCAAGTGTGATGGACTTTACAATTCCTATTTTTTCTTCCATTCTTTTTTGATGAAGTATTTGATTATTACTGCTCATCTGGTTGAGCTTGCTTGAACATTTTTAACCCATGTATGGCATCCATCTTGGTCCTGCAATTAGTTTAGGGAGGTCTTTGAAGAGGCATCCAGTGTTTATGGCAAGTTGATCAACATACAGTGTTTGGATGATCTGCTTGAGTACAGCCGTGCTTTGGCATCCATATCAGTAAGTCACTTGCTAGGTTTTGTTGAGCATCCAGGCTTTTGCTCCATATAAAAGGACTGACTGTACTGTTGCACAGAAAAAATTCCTCTTTGGGTTGTCTGACTGGTTTCATTTCCATACAACATCCAGTTTGTTTAGGGCTGGCCATGCTTTGGCTATCCAAGTTTTTACATTCTTTTCAGCTGATGAAAAGGATTTCCCATTACTAGGAATTTCAACCATGTTTCGTGGTCTGCTACCACAACAGCTCCTTTATAGGATCCAGTTAGCTCAAGACATCATCAGGAGGAACCACATCCTGTTTCGGCCCCTACTCTTCTACCCTCCCTTTGGAGGTGTCTTCAGCTCTGGTGTTGGGTGTATGTCTTCTTTCTTCCTCTTTCTTCTGTTCCCTGGCCTCTTCAATGTAGCGTGAACGAGTGTCAATGGACGACTAACTGTCTTGTCAAATTTTTCCCTTTAAATACCTGCTGCTCTGCTCCAGCAGACAGCCCCAGCAAGTTGTCACGTGACACTGTCTCAACTTTAACTGACCCAATGAAGACGCGTAGTCTCAGCCTACACATTCTCTAAACAATACCGTCATCTGTCAGTCAGCAAAGTTAATTCCGTGTCAGCTTGTTTCACCTAGTGATGTTATTTTCCGCCGGCATGTTATGACTTTCAAGCCGTTTTTGGTCTTCCTGCTTCAGCCATATATAGAAGCTGGCTTTTTCGAACACCTCCTGTACTCTCATTAGTTTTCTCAGCTCCGAGCTAGGAAAAAAAAATCTTCTTTTGAATAGCGTTGTCGTTTTTCTTTCAATAAAGCCCCTAGCCCCCACTGCCAGGTGGTAATATTTGACATTCCATCCCTGTTCTCTGCACTCTTCGATTAGTTTTTTGTACCTCTTCTCCTTTTGTTTCTCTGCATTACTGATGTTCTCTTCCCATGGCACTGTCAGTTCTAGCAAAATTCCTATTCTCCGTTCTCTGTCTCATAGGACTAAATCTGTTTTTTTTGTCATTCTTATTAATGGAAATATTACTAGTCTTTCCAAATCCGTGGCCACCTCCCAGTATCCCTTCCATCTTTCGTCTATCTCGTATATTTTATTTGTAGGCCTGGTTTTATATCCTTTTCCCTCCTTGTGGAAGTATACTTTCCTGCGCTTTTCCACTTTTGGGTACTCTCCCCTATTGTACCTCTCGATCTTCTCCTTGAGTGCTGCACTTATGACGCCGAGGACTTGATTATGACGCCATGTATACCTTTCTAGTGCTAATCTGCAGTTTGACAGAACATGTCTAACCGTCGCTTTCTCTCCGCATCTACACTCATCGGTTGTTTTTATGTTCCACCGGACTCAGTTCGCCGGTGAGGGTAGAACGTCGAAGGTAGACTTGATCAGGAAGGATGTTCTTGCTTGTTCCCAAGCCCAAAGTTCCTTCCATGATATTCTGCGGCTAATCACATATTCCTCCCATCTCAGGCACTGTCCCTGTTGACTGCATTGCACCAAATGTACATTTTGCCTTTCTTCTTCCTCCTTTCTCACTTCGTATACCACTGCCTCTTTCATCTCTTTTATACTGCTCTTGCAAATTGGCCTGAAATTGTACGACCCTAGGCTGGCTGTTGCTTCTTGCATCACTCTGACTAAATCTACGTGCCTTAGTTTTCCAATCGCCCTGTTTACTGCCTCTTCCGCCTTCCATTTCCTCCCTGTTCGTACCTTTAAGGGGTTTTCCCGGATGCCCTGATCTTTTGAATACCTTAGCATCATTACTGTCCTTGCCTTTCCTGCCTATTATATCTTCGGTGATTGATGTTATTGGTAGTTGCAGCACGAGTTTTCCATATAGTGCAGTTGTATTCAGTGGTTTCGGCAGACCAAGCCATTTTCTGATAACCACACTGCATCTTTGTTCCACCCTTTCTACTCTACTCGAGGCTATTTCGTACATTTGCAATGGCCACATTATTCTTGGGTACAGCCCAAATTGCAGTATCCAACATTTGAATTTTCCCGGCAGCGTTGTTCTGTCAATTGCCTTTAATCCTTGTTCTGCTAACTCGTGTGTTTCTTTCCTTTGCTTCTTATCATTTAATAAATCTCTATACCATCTGCCGAGACTCTTTACTGGTTGTCCTTTCTTTCACGTTGGTATGTCTTCACTTCCTATCCTGAATTTCACTTCTTCTTGCCTTCCTTTCACGAGAGCCACGCTTCGAGATTTTTTGGCTTTGAATTTCATTCTTACCCATCCTATCAGTTCGTCCAACCGCTCTAACGTTCCCTCTGCTGCTTCTCTACTTTCCGATAATATAGTTATGTCATCCATAAAAGCCCTTAACGGTGTCTTTGTAACAGCTTTCTCACAGTTTGTAGATCTGAGTAGCATTCCCATGACTAGCACGAATAAGATGACCGATATCGTGCATCCGGCTGCAATCCCTATTTCAAGCCGTTGCCACTCTGTTGTGAACTTTCCTGCTGTAAATCTCATCCTCAGGTTGTCGTAGTACGACATGAGCATTCGTTGAACATCTTTTGGAATCCAAAAGAAGTCCATCGCTGTTTTTATTAGTGCATGTGGAACAGATCCATAAGCATTGGCAAGATCTAGCCAAACAACGTACAGGTTTTTCTTCAGTTGTTTTGCACAGGTGATGGCTTCCCAGATGGCAAATGCGTATTCTATGCACTCAGGGATTCTGGAGATTCCTGCTTTTTGGATTGCTTCATTATGCTGTACGAATCTCATGATTCGTCTAGCAATAATTCCAAACATGATTTTCCCGTCAGTATTTAATAATGAAATTGGTCTAAATTGTCCTAGTGTTTTTGCATATTTCTCTTTAGGTAAATAGATACCTTCGGCTATACACCATCGCTCTGCTACATCTTTCTTCTTCCACATTTCTCTTATCAGTGCAAACAGCTACAAACGTAATTTCGGGCAATATTTGTATATATACCTTGTAGCTCACTCCATCGTTCCCTGGTGAACTTTTTGCTCTTGCTTTCCTTATGAACTCATCCATTTCTTTCCGTTTGATGTCGCTCAAATCAAATGGTACTCTTGGTTCAGGTGGTTTCTTCAGTCCGTGCATTTCTGGGAGTACTTCATTTCTGTCCGAGTCGCTGTATGTCTCTTTCAGATGTTGTCCGAGCTCTTCTTTCGTACAATCCAATTTTCCGCTTTTACTTTCAGTAAATAGATGTTTCGCATATTGGTAGGGATTGTTCACAAAGCTACGATAGTTTTTTTCTCTCTCCTTTCTTCTGCTCCTCCTTCTTTGTTTTCTTAGCAGGTCACGATGCCTCTTTTTTATCTCTTCATATAGCTGCTTTAGCCCTTCTCTTTCCTCCTCCTTTGCATCCCTCCATCTGGATCTGACTTTTTTCTTCTCTTCTTGAATCTTTGTGATCCGTCTTTCTCTCCTCGATGGTCCGCTCTTTGCCGTTGATTCTACCTTCCCTATTGTATGCAGTCCAAATCTTTTCTCTCCTTCCTGGTAGATTGTATTAGCCAGGTTTTTGAGCTTTTGTTCATCATCGCCTTTGAATTTGGTGATCATTCTTGCTACCTCGTTGTCAAATTTTTTATAACTCGCTGCGTCATTTGCTTTCGGCCACTTAATCTTTGTCCTCTTCATGCCTATCACTCATTTTGATTGTTCCAATTCAACTGTAGAATGAACCTTGCTATGGTTATTTTCCAGGAGGTTCTGGCCACACGTCTTATGGTTTATCAACCTGCATTGTTGAATTACTTTCTTCTGACACACCTTTCCTTGGTGGATTCTCAGCCCGATGTAACTAGCAAACACCTTTCCACAGCAGCTGAACTCCTCATCTACCATTCCTTTACTGCTTCCTTTCTCATTGTTCATTTCCGGTCCAAGTCCATTTGGTTTTTTTCCATTCCTATTTGATCCTTTATTCTCCCCCTGTGGTCTAGGATCATGGGGGCATGATTTCCCATGTATTTTTCGTTGCAATTTTACCCCGGATCGGGCTGCAAGCCCATTTGATCTTTCGTTACACTGTCGTACTGTCAAGCGTCTCTCCGCTTTGTCATCCCTCTTTCTGGATTGTCAGCAAGTCTTTCCCTGCAGTCAGTATCTGAGGAATTTCAACCGTGTTTCGTGGTCTGCTACCACAACAGCTCCTTTATAGGATCCAGTTAGCTCAAGACATCATCAGGAGGAACCATGTCCGGTTTCAGCCTCTACTCCTCTACTGTTTTGACGTGGCGGGGCCCCCCCTTTCGGAGGTGTCTTCAGTTATAACATGGAAAGGCATATTTAAAGCAAATAGAGTAATGCGTTCTTGTTTTCTAAGAAAACCCATTAGTTTCAGCTAGATCTGAACTGATGAACATCTGAAATATGCATGCAACTTATTCAAAATATTTTTACTTTTAGCCTTTACAGAAGTTTCATGCATGATTTAATTATGAATATTTTAAAAATACTTTTGCAGAACTCTGCTCTTTATAAGCACCTTGTTGATGCAGGGGTTACTGATATACCAGTTGAGAAATCCACTAAAAGCTCTGAGCCTAAAGAAGACGTTGAAGATGAATCTGTTGCTGCTTTCCCACCAGAAGTTAGTTCCTCTTTATTTTCTAGTAATTTATTCTGTAATAATTTATTTTTGTATCATTTTGTGTGGTTATGACTCTGCAGTAAGAAGTTTGCTTTCCAACCACATGTTGTCCACTGCTTGGTACTTTGGACAAGTGTCTTATACTACTATGATGGGCTGCATGTATATGTGTGTGTGTGTGTGTGTACTGCTGTCAGACATCAGGTGGTGGTTATAAATGAGCATCATTATCATGCAAGTGAGATTGTTCATTTTTAGTCTTCCATGAAAACATGTTTATCTATGGGGAAAATATTACCTAGCTTGGACACATGAAAATTGGCAACAGGTAGGGTGTCAAGCTATAGAAATTCTGCCTCAACAAATTCTATCTGACCTATGGAAAAGTGAACTGTAAATGATGATGATGTTGATGGTTCTGCTGCTGATGATGATGAGGACAATGAAAATCTTAGCATTTGATTCATATTTTTTCCCACCTCTAAAATGTAAAGACTTGTGCTTTATCAAAAGAAACACTCTTTTCAACACACTTTTAACTTCATTTATTAATTTATTTTTCAGAAGTCTGACAATGTGCAAACTAATATGGAGCTTCTGAAACAGGTCTTTAGAAAACTGAGAGAGTTTTCTTCCTTTGATCTTTTTATCATACAAATGGTGAGGTTTAATTATTTACTTTGAGGATTTGTTGAGTTAATATTTCTTATTAATAAATTAGTTACCCAGAATATTTGTGACAAATGAAAATGATTCTTGACTGCTGAATACGGAACTTCTGATTTTTCATTTCTATTAGCTAGCAGAGTTCAGAGGAATTTTTTTTAATATCAAATCAAATCAAAACAAATCAAAATAGATGAACATCAATGGAATTTGTATCCTTGTGGTAGCAGTGCCGGTGGCACACAAGAAAACCATCCGAACGTGGCCGTAGCCAGTACCGCATCGACTGGCCTCCGTGCTGTGGGCACGTAACAAACACCATCCGATCGTGGCCGTTCGCCAGCCTCATCTGGCACCTGTGTCGGTGGCACATAAAAACACCATCCGAGCGTGGCCGTTTGCCAGCCTCGTCTGGCACCTGTGTCGGTGGCACATAAAATCACCCACTACACTCTCGGAGTGGTTGGCGTTAGGAAGGGCATCCAGCTGTAGAAACACTGTCAGATCTGACTGGCCTGGTGCAGCCTTCGGGCTCCCCAGACCCCAGTTGAACCGTCCAACCCATGCTAGCATGGAAAGCGGACGTTAAACGATGATGATGATGATGACTGCACCAACATTATTAACTAAAGAAGTATAGTAAGACATTGGTCATTCAGACAAGATGGGCAAGGAATAATTATGTTTGGATGATTGATTTAATTGTAAACAAAGGAAGTCTTCTTGAAAGTGTGAGAAAGGGAGACCCCCCCATGAATGACCATGAGACTACACCTACAAAGTTCCCCGCTGAGGCACAAGTCCAAGCATGGTTGTTTATAGAAGACCAGCAGTTGCCCCTCTCCACACCACTGATATTGCCCAAGGGAAAGGCAAAGGCCAATACAGCTTGGCACCAGTAATGTCACAACTCATTTCTACATTCGAGTGAACTGGAGCAATGTGAAATAAAGTATCTTGCTCAAGAACATGACACACAACCTGGTCTGGGACTCAAACTCACTACCTCATGATTGTGAGCCTAATGCTCTAACCACTATATGAAAAAAAGCATGTTTGCAGAATTTTTGTCATTCAGTTGATAAAATGTACTCCTCTGCAATTTTCAATACTTTTTCACCATGATTCAGATGCTGTCAAATTTCATTTTTCTGTTTGACTATCAGTGGCATTTCTTCCTCTTCTCAGACATAGTAACAACTGCAAACTTGAATACTTGGAACAGATATAGACTCAAAAGAAAGTGATAGTGTTGATGAAAGCACATCCTTGAGCATGTCTTATCATTTTGATGAGTTAAGTGTGGAAGTGATATATCTCGACTTTGCAAAGGCCTTTGATAGGGTCGATCATGGAATGATATGTCACAGACTGCGTGATCTTAGCATAGTTGGAGAACTGGGAGAGTGGCTTCATGACTTTCTGAAAGATAGAGGTCAGGTGGTAGTGGCCAATGGGGCCACTTCCATTAACACGCAAATAGTGAGCGGTGTTCCGCAGGGCACTGTTTTGGGACCACTACTGTTCATAATGGCCCTCTCAGACATGCCCTCAGCCACGCAGAGAGCCACGATCACAAGTTATGCAGATGATACAAAAGTTTCACAGGCAATACAGAACCCTGAGGACACTAAACGCCTGCAATGTGAGCTGGACAAAATATACAAGTGGGCTGAAAAGAATAGCATGCAGTTCAATGCTGAAAAGTTTCAAGCTTTATGCTATCAGCATGCAAAACTAAATGCAGTACCCAATGAATACACTGGACCCGGAGGAATAGCAATCCCAGAGGCACAATCAGTGCGTGACCTGGGTATTTACATGAGTGATGACGCAACCTTTCGTGTTCATGTTGCTAAATTGGCAATGAAATGTAGACGACTGGCCGGATGGATTCTCAGAACCTTTAGAACAAGAGAACAAGAAACCATGATGGTCCTCTGGAGGACACTTGTCCTAAGCCACTTTGACTATTGCTCTCAGTTATGGTCACCATCCAGTGTCAAGTTGATCACAGAGCTCGAGGCGATCCAGCGTAGCTACACGAAGAAGATAGCCTCTATGCAGAATGTAAGCTACTGGGAAAGACTCAAGAGATTAAAACTATATTCCTTGGAGCGTAGGCGGGAAAGATATGCCATAATATACATCTGGAAGATCCTGGAGGGACGTGTCCCAAACTTTGGCATCGAGAGTTACACAAATGCTAGAACTGGGCGCCACTGCATGGTGCCTAGGACTCCAAATTTGTCATCAAGATGTAGAGACCTGCATGGGGTGGATGCAGATGTCTTTAAAATGAAACTGGATCTCTTCCTGTCAGGTGTCCCAGATGAACCAACTTCACGGCAGGAGGTGCAGATGAGGGCAGCTGCATCGAACTCTCTCATGCACCAAATGGCAGTTGCTAGAAAGCGTTCGTGAAGTAAAACCAAGTAGCAACACCAAATGGCGGTGCCCCAGCATGGCCACAGCTCATGAGCTGAAACTAGAATCAATCAATCAATCAATCATATGTATATATATGTATATATATGTGTATATATATATATATATGTATATATATATATATGTGTGTATATAAGCACCCACTACACTCACGGAGTGGTTGGCGTTAGGAAGGGCATCCAGCTGTAGAAACACTGCCAGATAAGACTGGAGCCTGGTGCAGCCTTCTGGCTTCCCAGATCCCCGGTCGAACCGTCCCACCCATGCTAGCATGGAGAACGGACGTTAAACGATGATGATGATGATGATGTTTAAAGTGTCAAAACAAATTAATGAAACTGTTAACATATTTTTGATAACTGTAAACAAAAGACAAGATCATCACTTATAATATCTTTATGTGTTGCTCAATAATTTGAACTTATTTTAAGTTATAGTGAATAAAATATGAAAAAGCAGTGCCAATATTAATCTTCAATTTGGGTTTCACATAGTTTGGATAATTAAGTAATATTTACAGAAGCTTGAGGTCTTGTATCCCCAGATAACTGAAGTTTGACTATATAAGATTACACTTTTTTCAGAATTAGCTATATTGAACATTTAATGCTATACTGCACACATTGAGGAGTTTCCTTAGTGTGTGTGTGTGTGTGTGTGTGTGTGTGGCAGTTAATTTTCTTATTACAAATGAGAAATAAAGCACAGTTTTTTTTATTATTTTATACTTTTATAGTATTGCCATTTCAACTGTCAGATTCTGCATCAAGTGGCCCGTAACAAATCTTTGGAAGATGATGATAAAATATTTCTAGAAAATTTCATAGTGGAAACAGAAAATGTAGGAAAGGCTTGGAAGATTCAAACATTCATATTATGCTGGTAGGTTGCAAAACTTTTGAAAACAATTTTCCCTCTCCTAAAATGACTCATGCTGATACGGGAACTGGATGTTGAATAAGACACTCCTAGTGTCATAGATAATTACAAGCTTAAGGAATATGGATAAGAAATGATTACTGATACATATCAATAATTTTTCTGTTTTGATGATCTAATGCTATAAAACTGTAAAAAAAATTCCTTGAATGCTAAATTTATTCACAAAAAATATTGAGAAATATGTTACTTTTAGCTAATTATATAAATTATTTCGAAAATGTATCGTATTTAGTGTTGGTAAGATTAATACTAATAGTTTGTATGGGCAGTTTAATGGGTGGAAACTGCACCGTAGGCTGTCAGCTGTCTGTCTGTGTGTACATTACATATATTTCTTTACTACCCACAAAGGGCTAAACACAGAGGGGACTAACAAGGACAGACAAAGGGATTAAGTCTATTATATCGACCCCAGTGCGTAACTGGTACTTAATTTATCGACCCCGAAAGGATGAAAGGCAAAGTCGACCTCGGCGGAACTTGAACTCGGAACGTAACGACAGACAAAATACGGCTACGCATTTCGCCCGGCGTGCTAACGTTTCTACCAGCTCGCCGCCGTTTACATTACACACACACACTCACATATGCATATCATCATCATTGTTTCACATCCATATTCCATGCTGGCATGGGTCAGATGGTTCAACAGAATTCAGTGATCCAGAGGCCTGTGTTGAATTCCAGTGTCTGCTTTGGCATGGTTTCTTCAGTTGGCTGCTCTTCTTAATGCCGACCACTTTACAAGTGTACTGGATGATTTTTTTGTGTTTGTCTCGCCGGTAGTAGTGAGATCACTGAGTAACTCATAAAACAGGACCCCTCGACAGAATTGGGGTGTAGTTTTGAGCAAGGTAGTTTTGTTAACAGATAACTTGCTATAGGTGAGATATATGGCTACTCCTGTAGGAAAGGAAAAAGAATGGTAGAGATGAGGTGTCAGTATATACCCTCAAAGTACAAAAAGGTGGATAAATAGAAAATTGAGGATGAGTTAGTGGGTAGGTTTGTTAGCGTATGAAGGAAGGATGATAGACGATTAGAGATGGGGATAGAGGTGAATGCAGTGAATAATGAACATGAGTGGAGAGATGTAGATAATGGTTAATCTCAGTTTGGAGTGGGGAGGTAAAGGAAAATGGGATGGGGTCAGGGAAGAGTAGGTTATAGATGGCAATATATAAAAAGGGGTGGTGGAGAGTACCAGTATGATAAAACTATAGGGAGATGATATTAGGTGAGGGAGAGAGAAGAGGCACAGTGACAGAGATGGAGGTCAGAGGTATGTTAGAGTGGATAATGTGAGTAACACAAGGGGCTGTTAGCAGGTATTAGAGGGTGTTTAGGGGAAAGGGGCATTCCATGGAAAAGAAAGTGGTAAGTAGTGATGTGGAGAGTGTAGGAATGGATGACAAGGGAAGTGGTTCCAAGGAAAGGGATAACTGGTAACATAAAGGCTGGGATGAGATATGTGCAGTTCTGCTCTCGTGTAATTACAGCAGCTGAGGAAATAGTGCCACAGTTAGAAAGGCAAAAGATGAGTTATGAGGAAGGCTTAACAATTGCAGAATGGTGTGAGGCATAGATATTAATGATATATCTTTGGGATTTTCATTATGAAATAGACAGGTCTTCTTGAGCATGACATAGTGCCAATCACTTAGATCCTTTGGCATTTCCTCATTTCCTCAATGTGTGTACATATATAATAATAATAATAATAATAATGAAATTATTGTATACAGTGCTCAGGTGCACCACAACTTGTCAGAAAGTGCATATAAAGTACATGCAGCAATGTAGAAATGTCTGGAAAGCAAACAATGCACGAGTCAGATACATGCCTGTGTGTGTATGGAGGGGAGAAAATCAGGTGTAGTGTTGGCGAATCTCAGGAAGCATGGAAGTTTTGAAGGATGCAGTGCTCCGACAACTAACAACCGATGCCGG
>NC_042999.1:168232135-168269635 GCF_006345805.1 Octopus sinensis | reverse complement strand
AAGGTGTAGGTAGAAACTCCATAATATATACCCAGTGTAAGCTATGGACGCATAAAAGGTGCAGCAACATCAAAGGAAAATTAACCAAGAAGATAGCTTTCGTATGCAGCAGATGCACAGGGGCAATAGACACCATGGATACTCAGAAAACAGATTCCATCACACTCCAGGGGGAGAAACTAGAAGTAGTTGATAGTTTCCTCTACCTAGGTGACCAAGTTAGTAGTGGAGGTGGATGCTCAGAGAGTGTCACCACTAGAATACAAATAGCCTGGGTAAAGTTTAGAAAGCTTCTACCCCTACTGGTGACAAAGGGTCTCTCGCTCAGAGTGAAAGGTAGATTGTACGATGCATGTATGCGAACTGCCATGCTTCACAATAGTGAAACATCGGCTGTGACTGCAGAGGACATGTGTAGGCTTGAAAGAAATGAAGCTAGCATGATCTGCTGGATGTGTAATGTCAGTGTGCACACACGACAGAGTGTAAGTGCCCTGAGAGAAATGCTGAACATAAGAAGCATTGGATGTGGTGTGCAAGAGAGACGCTTGCGATGGTATGGTCATGTACTGCGGATGGATGAGGAGAGATGTGTGAAGAAGTGCCACTCCCAAACAGTTGAAGGTATCCGGGGAAGAGGGAGACCCAGGAAGACATGGGATGAGGTGGTCAAGCATGATCTTCGAATGTTGCGCTTCACAGAGGCAATGATGAAAGACCAAGATCTCTGGAAATATACTGTGACTGCAAAGACCTGACAAATAATGTGAGTTCATGGCTGTTTCTTGTACCAGTTTTGCATCCAAAGCACCTTGGATCGGAGAATGACCTGCTGTGTTTACCTTGGATTTTAGGGTGACCTGCTGTGCTTTAGGAGACCTATCGAGTCAAGTACATCAACATCAAAATAAATATCAAATGGAAATTGTAGTTGTAATACCTGTGCTGGTGGCACATAAAAAGCACCATCCGAATGTGGCTGATGCCAACGCCGCCTTGATTGGCATCTGTGTGGGTGGCATGTAAAAAGCACCAACTGATCGTGGCTGCTGGAAGAGTAGGGTATGATATTCTTACTGATTTATTAGAAATTATTTTATAATATTTATGGGAAGCAGGGAAGTTTTTTTTTCTAGTATAGACATAAATCTGCCGTATATATTCATAGAGATCGCACAGTTGAAGGGGATATTACATTATTAATACATTTTTTCTTTTGAAATTTTTATTTGAGTAAGGGTGGGAAAGATTAATGTTATCCATATTCTTTCAAGATTCGTTATTTACTATAGTCTTATATTTATGTTTATTAGGTTTTTTCTTTGTGGGAGAGATTTTTATATTATTATTTTCCTGTAACTTTTACCTCTTTTCCACTGTTCAATAATTAAGTTTTTCACTGAATTTGTGAGTTCTTTACTTTTCGCCATTATTACAATACTACTTTATGTTGTCTCAGTGCTGAATGAAGAAGCTAGTGTTTTGACACTTACAAATGACAACTGATAAGATCATTGGAACAAACGAAAATGTTCTAGTAAAAAGAATTATTTTAACAGTATTTTGTGGCATAGAAAATCATAAATTTATTCTGTACGAATACTTTTTTCATCCCTAAATATTTATAATTGTATATAAATTGATTTGTTACTATAATTTATTAGTTTCTTTTGCATATTCTTAGTTTATGCATGTGTATGCAAATATAGTATTGGTATATCCCATTTATGTTCATTAGAAATTAAATAAATAAACAATTTTGACATGTACGAAATTTTTTCCCCCCAGTGTATATATATGTATATATATATATACATACACACAGACACATATACATCTATAAATTTACATATATATACATACATATATATGTACACATATACATACATGAATTTATACATATATATACATACATATATATGTACACATATATACATACATGAATTTATACATATATATACATACATATAAATCTATATATAGATATGCACCTCTGTACTTATACATCTATACATATACATACATATGTGCAGATATATATATATATATGTATGTATGCATGTATATATATATGAATTATATATGTGAGATAATAGTTTCACTTTAATAGTTTAGTATTAATAGAGAAACTATTAAACTGAATGCATCTTACATTACAATAGAGCGATGCTATTGTTTCACTTTTGACATGTAATACTGAAATAGTATAAGAGATAGATTGCTCTGGGATCGCATTTGGCAGAAGTTGAAAATTTCTTTGGCCCATGACACTGCATGGACTGCAAGTAAAGCATGTATGAAATTTGAATGAAATCATTGGGTAGTTCTCAAGTTTTAGGGATTCACACAGACAGACAGACAGATAGACACATTCTCAGTTTTATATATTAAGAATATATTTATATATATACATACATATGTGTGTGTGTGTGTTTATGCCTCATTGTCTTGACTTTGTGTGATAGTTGTAAAAACGGTTGTCACTGTAATATAAGCTGTCATTCATTTTGAGTATTCTGTGAGAACATGCCTAGCCATGGGGAAATATTACCTTACTTGGAAACAGGTGAAGGTTGAGGACAGAAAAGACATCCAGCCATAAAATCTGTCTCAATAAACTCTGTCCAACCCATGGAAGAGGGGATGATAAAATGACAATGATGATGTTTTATCACTTGGCTGGCTCCGTGCCGGTGGCACGTTAAAAGCACCAACCGATCGTGGCCGATGCTAGACCCCCCTGGCACCTGTGCAGGTGGCATGTAAAAAGCACCCACTACACTCGCGGAGTGGTTGGTGTTAGGAAGGGCATCCAGCTGTAGAAACACTGCCAGATCAGACTGGAGCCTGGTGCGGTCCCTGACTTCCCAGACCCCGGTCGAACCGTCCAACCCGTGCTAGCGCGGAAAACGGATGTTAAACGATGATGATGATGATGATAGATGGTGACAGTAATGCGAGATTTTATCATCAAGATTATAGCTACAAGGGGCAGACACTCTACCTAAAGCAGTGTCAACAAAATAAAAATGGTGTACTATGCTAATATGTTAACTAAAATACTGAGACATTGTTCATTGGTAAGTTGTAAATGAATTTAGCTGCAGGTGTTTTAAGAAAGATAAATTTTGTCTCACTGCAAATAGATCCGGTAGTAAAACCTTTGAATGATGAATAGTTATACTTGTAAAATGGATTGAAGAACATCTCAACTAGGTTTCACTTATCATTCACAAGCTTGACAAGAAATATTTACTTCATCTGTTCTTTTGAGAGGGTACAGTATACAGCTACTTATGAAAAATATAACGAACAATACTTTCTGCCTGTGGTCATTTGCATATCGGTACATTAGTTGGTGCCACATATTAATTGAAGTATTGAGCTAGTGTATTTGTGGATAAGTTATGTGTACATTTAATGCAAAAATGACTTCTTCATTTTTTTATATGTAGCTCTGTAGTATGTTCCCTTCCTCTCTGTTGAACAGGTGAAATAAACACTTCAGTTGTCCAAAATGTCCTTCAACTTTATTTTAAAACTTATTCAGTAGGAAGTGTAGTTGCTATTTAGATTAACAGATTCTAAATATTAAGGAATTAATTTAGAAGACCTACCGTTTTCCTTAGATTTTCATTATATTTAATGTTTATGATACAAATTTTTCGATTGTCTCCATGATATGAAATGATTAAAATAACAAAAAACATGATTTATTCTGTTTTATTTTTCAGTTTGTACCCAATCTTTATCTTCCTTTCGCTGTATTTATTGTGCCTTTACAGTCCAGTGGCTGCTATTCTTATTATGAACCCAAACATTTGTCTGTTTCGAGTATTAGTAAAATTTTATATCCTCTTTCTGATTGTCCTCTCACTGTGGATACTTTGGCACATATTAAATTTGAAACACACAGCAAGCTGTATCAAAGCCCTTGTTCAACAGATTGAGGAATCATACTTGCTTTTCAAGAAATCATTGCGATTGATTCAAGAAGTAGAACTTGTCCAAAGAGGATTTACATTGTAAGTGATAACTTCTGCATTTGGAAATTACCAAACATTGATTAATATTGTTTCAAAAGGAGAGAAAGTAATTTTTCTTGTTACTTGCTTTTTTTATATATTTGATGATTATTTAATCTTTTCGTGACTAAATTTATTTGCTGTAAATTTAAATCTTTAAAATTCTAACTTTAATATATACATTACTTGTAACAGTTCTAAATTTGAACTTAAAATCTAAGCAGAATTAATGAAAATAACTCCTATTATTTCAAACTTATTTGAAATTGTTTTAATATGAATTACTTTTGTGTGATTCTTACGGCACCATAAAATTATCAACCATCGCACAAACAATAACTCTGAGCACCTCTTCAAACTCCACCCATCTAACACCTGTGGACATATTTACAAAGTAAGAAAACAGCACAGCTCCCATGACTTCAGGAAACATTTTTTCACGCTGAGAGTTGCTGAAGCGTGGAACAAACTGCCGGCATCGGTTGTTAGTTGTCGGAGCACTGCATCCTTCAAGACTTCCATGCTTCCTGAGATTCGCCAACACTACACTTGATTTCCTCCCCTCCATACACACACAAGCATGTTCACTTTCCAGACATTTCTACATTACTGCATGTACTTTATATGCACTTTCTGACAAGTTGTGGTGCACCTGAGCACTGTATACAATAATTTCATTATTATTTATTATTACTTGTAAGACCAAATTTCTTTACTTTGCAGGGTAAGTAATCAGATGACTATGAAATCTGGACAGTCTGCTTACAAATACAATCGTCTTTGTCCTGAACTCCGTAAATTAGTCTTCATCACTGCTCGTAGTAATATGCTGTTTTGCCGGAAATCAACTAATATTCTCCTGAGAATGTATCCTTTTCTTTTAGAAAATAAGAAAACTGTATCTATCATTCACATTATTTTCAAATTTGTACGCTAAATATTGATTCTAATCTAACAGACTGACTCTAGGAAAACAAACCATGAAATCATCATCATTAAGCTGATTAGAAAACTGGGATGGCTTCATGTCACTTTATCATTAAACTTTAAATTATTCCTTGGAAAATTTATGATATAGGGGTTAATTTGAAAATAACAGAAATGCTGAAATGATTTGCTTATCTATGTGTGAGTTTCTAAGAATACAAATGATGAGAGTAATTCTTAGGCTGATACAAGGTTGAAATGAAGCTATAATGTGCTTGTTCAAGCAATGCAATTATAATATTAATGGTGATGATGATGATACATCATTACAATTCAAATGGCTTTCTGATTATTTGTACTTTTTGTAAGTCTTCACTGTCTGGTCAAATGTTGGTCAACTTGAAGCTCTGTAGATTAATATACGTAAGAAAATTATGGATGGATAGGGAATTCAGATTATTGCGGCTTAGAAGATTTAGGCAAAGCATTTAGTGTTGGATTTAGAGGAATGAAACACTGTAAGGATGAAGAAAGAGATAAGTTTGGGTGAAAGTAGTATGCAGTTGTTTAGGTGAGTGAAGCACAAGCTGTTATAGTTGTAGAAGACAAGAAAAATTGCATCTCTGAGCTAGTAGTGGTTGTAGTGTGTTGGGAAGTGGTTTTTTATCAGACAGCTTTATGGACTGTTATGGGGAAGATTCAGTCAAGATAATGAGTGCATAGAAGCAACACCACCAGTTGGGAAAGTCAACATTGTACGTGAAGAATTTCACCCACTTCACAGAATTGATCAAGGATACCCCATTGAATCCAACCAGATGGTAAGTCTAAATGTAATAAGTCCGTTCACCAAAGTCCCAACTGGTGAAGCACTATCGGTGATTCAAGAAAACTAGTGACAAACACTCATCTAAAAGAACGCACTAGTATACCAATAAGAAATTTGGTGGAAATGTTGACCTTCTGTGTAGAAACTACCTATTTCAGTATGGACACTGATATATATCAACAAGAAGAGGGTTTGGCTGTGGGTTCGCCATTATCACCGATAATAGCCAATATATTAAATGGAATACTTTGAGAATTTGGCTTCAGAATCAACACTGCTAAAACCAACCTTATGGCTGCGATATGTTGCTGACACCTTTATACTGTGGCTCCACCAGGAAGATGTTCAAATGCTGTTAGATCATGTGAACTCAATAAAGCCATCCATGCAGTTAGCTGGCATTCCTGGATGTATTAATAATACGTACCAAGTATGGATTCAGGACATCCATATACTGCAAGCCGACCTTCACTGGATGATACTTTAACTTCAGTTCCCACCATCCACACAGTGTAAAGAGAGGGATTGCTCAGGGCCCAAAACATCGAGCAAAGGATATAAGTAGCGATCATGATACACACCACGAAGAAACGATCAAGCTCAATAACAATCTATTAAGCAACAACTACCCCAAAAGTATACTATCCACTCCAATTATGAAGAAAAGAGAGGATGAAACCAATAAACTGTCTACCCTATGTGAAAGGCCTCTCTGAAAAGATACAAAAGATAAGTGGCCCATATGACATCAGGACAGTATTCAAGAGTAATACAACACTTTGCAAATATCTCCTTCGAGTAAAATCACCAATAGAAGAGAATATGACCAAAGACTGCATGTACTCCATCCCATGCAGCTGTGGTAGGTTATACAAAGGCGAAACATGCTGCCCCCTCAAAATAAGGGTAGAGGAACATTGCAAAGCTGTGACATGAGGAGATATTGATAAATCAGTTATAGCTGATCATGTATGGAAAAATGGAGACCACCTCCCCCTGTGGGATGAAGTTAAAATAAGAGACAGAGAACACCACTGGAAAATGCAAAAACTAAATGAAGCAGCACATATGCTAGGACACAACAACCTCCTAAGCAGACCGAGTGCAGATATGAGTAGTATATGGGAATGTGTATTAAGGAAGGATAGGAAAATATTAGATTTATAAGCCCTAAAATTCACTCTGTAATTTGGCCATGGGCATATGGCATAGTGGTTAAGAGTGTGGGCTACTAACACCAAGATTCCAAGTTCAATTCCAGGCACTGACCTGAATAATAATAATAACATTGAAAAATACCTTAGTTGCTGGTGTAGAAGAATTGGAATTGCACCATGGAGTGTTTCTTCTATTTCATTTAGAAAAGAAGAAAACCTTATATCATTAATATTATTTTAAAATTATTGCACTGAATATTGATTCTGATCTTGCAAACCAGAATACTTCGTCTATGTTATGTTCATAATTTACACAGAAATGAACAATTTCCAAAATAGATATTCACTTAAATAATTCAGTAAAATTATTTTATTTCCATTTTTTTTAATATGAAAATAATGTTTATCTTCTCTTATTTGTTAGTATGTTTTCCAAAATAATTTTTAATCAGTGCAAATTATTAATCAAAGCCATTATGTTACTTTAGTTTTCTTGACTAACAAAAGACATCCATTAGTGGAAGAAGTAGATAAGGCATCTACTTATTTAGCTCATATTCCTTTGGAAGATTATGGACCAAGTCTGCAACTTAGTGAAGACAATAATGACAATTTAAGTAAACTGACTGATGACTTTTCTGTTACTGCTTTAAAGGTAAGTCTTCTTTTAACTTTTGGCAATAATAATTTATTGTGAAGGCAACCCCTTTGATTTAAAACTGCATTTGCTTTATCATAATTGATATAAACATCGTTTCTTAAAGAATTTTTCCTACTTTGGTTTGTTATAGGCTATGATGTACCTGTATAATATGCAGCAATCAGAGCTTCTACGACGACTTGCTCTCTGCTTCTGTATAAATGCTCTTCCTGAAGATCAGAAAGGTTAAGGATTTTTTGTTAAATCTCATATGATATTCTTATCAGAACATATTTATTTTATTAAAACCATTTTCCATACAATATCCCCTTTAACGTTGCCATTCTGATTGGGATCATCATCATCATCATCATCATCATCATTTAGCGTCCGCTTTCCATGCTAGTATGGGTTGGACGGTTCAACTGGGGTCTGGGAAGCCAGAAGGCTGCACCAGGCCCAGTCTGATCTGGCAGTGTTTCTACGGCTGGATGCCCTTCCTAACGCCAATAGATAGAATTAATTATTTATTTTCCTATCCATGACTTTCTTCTTGTATGTGTCAGAAGGATTTGTAAATTTAAAATTTTCATATGAATTGGTTTAGCTAACAAGTTCAAATTATTTAAAATAAATTGGTCGTATTCCATTTCTGTTTCATTCAGCTGTATCTAATCTCTCTTTGGTAAAGGATTTGTCTTTTAAAGTTAGACTTTCCTTTCCCTCATAGCATAAAATATATTCCATTGTTTGAATTATTTGTATTCCTGATGATGCTGAACATCACAAATTTACTAGGATTCTACTGTTACCACAAGCAGTTGTAACATAACAATATAGGCGCAGGAGTGGCATATAGGTGCAGGAGTAACTTGCCTACCAACCACATGGTTCTGGGTTCAGTCCCACTGTGTGGCATCTTGGGCAAGTGTCTTCTGCTATAGCCCCGGGCCGACCAAAGCCTTGTGAGTGGATTTGGTAGACGGAAACTGAAAGAAGCCCGTCGTATATATGTATATATATATATATATATATGTGCGTGTGTGTGTTTGTGTGTCTGTGTTTGTCCCCCTAGCATTGCTTGACAACCGATGCTGGTGTGTTTACATCCCCGTCACTTAGCAGTTCGGCAAAAGAGACTGATAGAATAAGTACTGGGCTTACAAAGAATAAGTCCCGGGGTCGATTTGCTCGACTAAAGGCGGTGCTCCAGCATCGCCGCAGTCAAATGACTGAAACAAGTAAAAGAGAGTAAAGAGAGTATAACAAAGCTGCTAACGAGATTTGAAAAAATTTCAAGGCTTAAATTTAAGACATTGTGGTCATTCAACTAGCAAACAAATTCCATGATATTTAAACCTTCATTTATTTCTATTCTTAGACGCAGCTGCTTCACATTAGGGGTCAGTGAAGAATAATATTTGCCAACCTTTTTGAGGGTTAACCTAGTAAAAACCAAAGTCTTAGTAAGTAGGAAGGCTGTCAAATCACAACTCCCTTCAGGTAGATTGCCCTGAGGAAGTGCCACTCCCTAACTGTAGAAGGAACCTGTGGAAGAGGTCCACCCAGGAAGACATGAGATGACATGGTGGAGCATGACCTTTGAACATTGGGCCTCACAGAGGCAATGATGGGAGACCGGGACCTTTAGAATTATGCTGTGATTGAAAAGACCTGGCAACTAAAGTGAGATAGCAGCCACACATGTCTGCCCTCTTAAGAATACCCCTGATGCATCGGGCGATATGATATGCTTGAGAAGACCGGTTGAGTCAAGTAAAACTAATATTGTAGCTGTAGCCAGTGCCGCCTGACTGGCACATAAAAATCACCATCCGAACGTGGTTGATGCTAGGTCCACCTGATTGACTCCCCTGCCAGTTGCACGTAAAAAGCACCAACTGATCGTAGCTGATGCCAGACCCCCTGACTGGCTCCTGTGTCAGTGGCATGTAAAAAGCACCCACTATACTCTTGGAGTGGTTGACGTTAGGAAGGGCATCCAGCTGTAGAAACATTGCCGGATTAGATTGGAGCCTGGTGCAGCTGTTGGCTCTCCAGACCTCAGTCAAACCGTCCAACCCATGCCAGCCTAGAAAACAGACATTAAGCAATGATGGTAGTGATGAATACAAGAGGAGCAACATGAAAATACTCACATAGAAATAAAGTTTTGTTTTAAAAATAAAGTAAAATTAAATTTGTTTAAAAATAAAGAAAACTTTTCTCTTAATTTGAAGTAGTTGAATCATTTATCTTTAGCAACTAGGTCCAGTTTTAATAACTGCATAATTTAAATAATATGATGCTAATCAAGTTTGGTGAATTCCGAGATAATTACTGAATTTAAAGGGAAAATTGTTGCACTTTATAATAGAAATCATTGCAAAATTTGATATTGATATATCAGGTGTATTTAAATATATTTATTTTGAATTTGTTGTAGGAACTCTGAATTCTTCGACTAATGATTTAGCTTCATGTGTGAAATGTAGCTTGGAATCAAATTATATAAAACTAAAAAATAGCTATGAATTTCATCGAAGTGGTTTTCAAGAACCAGATTCAAAACCCTTCAATGCGCATGATAAGAAACCTTGTTCACCCCTTTCAGATTTGTATATGGCTGTCCACAGTTTAGATCTACATTTACAAGCAGCTCTTTGTAGGTAATGTATTTTAGTAATGTAAATTACAACCATGTGTATATGTATGGTAGATGAAGTACAAAATTTCCTAACATGAGTAAAAGTTCTAAATGCAGGTACAACAATTTATATCATTAAAGTATAAAATTTTGAAATGTTCTCTCTAGTGTTTCGCTATGTCCTGTTTGTAGTTAATCATACTGTAAAAGGTTTTCATCTCTCTCTCTCTCCCTTACATGTATATAAGTATGTATATATACACAACACACACACACACAAAACATGGCTCAGTGGTTAGAGCATCAGGCTCGCAGTCATAAGGTAGTGAGATTGATTCCCGGACCAAGCAGTGTGTTATGCTCTTGAACAGGATACTTTATTTCAAGTTGCTCCAGCTCACTCAGCTGTAGAAATGAGTTGCAACGTTACTGGTGGCGAGCTGTATTGGTCTTTGCCTTTCCCTTGGATAACATTGGTGATATAGGCAACTGCTGATCTTCCAACTTTGGGACAACTTTGCCCAAACTTGTGCCACAGAAGGTAACTTTCTACGTACAATCCCATGGTCATTCATGGCCAAAGGGGGTCTTTTACCTTTTACTGATTAGTTTGAGTGTTTAATAAGTATTATTCTTATAAGACAATAATTAGAAATAATCTACCAGAATTGGAAATAAATAAGTTGAGTTTTGTCAAAACCCGAATGAGGCAAATATGTTGATAAAATCACAGAATATCAATCACATTGATCAATATATGCAAGTGATATAGAAGTGAACATGTAATATATGTTGTATAAGCAAGTATGAGAATAAAATGTATCTACAGATGAGGTAGGCAAAAGAGGAGTTAAATTAACTCTTGAAATATTGGATCTCACAGGTCTGATAACACAATAGAATGCAAATATACACAAGGTATTATTTATCCCCACTTAAATGTGGATGTTCTGTTAGAACAAACTACACTGCAGTAGATGCCATGAGAGAAACTCTCAGGTTGGCTTTTGGTGCAGAAAGCAAGAGTGCATTTGTGCATAGTGCATTTTACATTTTGCACCAAAAGCAAATATGAGAGTTTCTCTCATGGTATTTACCTCTGTATAGTTTGTTCTAACAGAACAGCCATGTTTAAGTGGGGATAAATATTTCTTCTCAGTATTAATACTGCCTCCGTTGCTAATATATATACACTGTTTTACCCCTTTTTTTTCTTTACTTTTTTCTAAGATCATCAAATTTGAGTTCTGAATTTGAAAAATATTTCGAAATAAATGCAGAAAATGATATAAGCAACAACGAACAAAATGAGTGTGAAATTACTGCTAAAGAAAATCAATGGTACTCTCACTTACAATCAATAAAAGCTGAACTTGAGGCCTGCCGTGCTTGTTATGAAATTGGCTTGGACAAATTTGAAAAGATGTTTAAAAAGCAGCAAGAGCCAAGTATGTATTCTATTATGAAATTGTAAAAACTTAGATATTGTATCTATTGTTCTAGATCTTTATTTCATAACAAAATTCAATCTTGAATTTTATATGAACATAAAGGTAGACAGTTCAAAATAATGATTTCTAGCCATTGAACTTCGTAATGGTTAAAGAATTTAATATCATGTATAGTTACCATCTCTATCATATGCAATATCCCATGTTATTTTAAACTGGACCTATCTTTATTGCAGAAAATTTTTTTTTTTTATCTCGTATCATTTCATCATTGCTACATAAACTTGAACTGACTACCGTTTTTTGTGTTTTTTCTTATTCTTATTTTACTCGCATTTTCCTGTAGTTCATACCATTTTGCCATATAAATAATAAATATTATTATTGACTCCAATGGTGATAGAAAAGCCTTTCAAAAAACTGCTCTGTTTATATCTATTAGTTGACAGATACTGTAACAGTTGTCTCCCTTGAACTTTGAAATAAAAAAAAATCCTAACTTTAGGAACTGGTCTGGACAATCACGCCCTCAAAATATACTCCACAATGAATAATAACGATTTCTAGCTTTAGTACAAGACCCCAAAATTTGTTAAGAAGTTATATAATAAATCAACTCTTTCACAATATAT
This sequence comes from Octopus sinensis, assembly GCF_006345805.1. Classification (NCBI taxonomy): domain Eukaryota; kingdom Metazoa; phylum Mollusca; class Cephalopoda; order Octopoda; family Octopodidae; genus Octopus; species Octopus sinensis. Next base: position 168,257,327 of record NC_042999.1, on the reverse strand, counting down.
TACTGGTACTTATTTTATCTGTAAAAAAGATTGACTATGTTGCCATTGTAGAAGTAGGTGAACATTTTTTCATGAAAATGTAATAGTTCATAAAAAGAAAAAAAAAAGGGTCCTTATTATTAACTACCAAAGAGGGATTATCTAAGAGATTACTTGGTCTGCTAGAAAATCGCCAAATATTCCCTAAATGTAGAGTTAGTCCATTGCTTGAAAGACAAATAAGTGGAGTGGTCATCACTGGAATGCCTTTGATCATAGGTTTCTTCAACTGAAGCTAATCTGGGGATATACCGTAAAGGAACAGTTAAATAGGATACTAAGCTGCTGATGAAATACCAACACCAGATTGAAACTAGTCTAACTGATCATTCCTTTTCTATCCACAAATACATTGTATAGGAAAACAAAGTGTGTACAACTGTCTGTACATACGGTATTGGAGAGCTGGTAGAAACGTTAGCTCATCGGGCGAAATGCTTAGCGGTATTTCGTCTGCCGTTACGTTGTGAGTTCAAATTCCGCCGAGGTCGACTTTACCTTTCATCCTTTCGGGGTCGATAAATTAAGTATCAGTTACGCACTGGGGTCGATGTAATTGACTTAATACCTATGTCTGTCCTTGTTTGTCCCTTCTATGTTTAGCCCCTTGTGGGTAATAAAGAAATAGGTATTGGCTAAAAACCCATAGATGATATAGTTATTCTATAGCACTACAGCATTAAAACAAAATACTTCTAACTCGCCAATAATTTATTCAGTTAATGGATCTCCATTGACAATGAGCATTCCAGTTGTTAGGTTAACTTAACAATGCACTCGTTGAATTATATTGTAAGACTTCTTGTGCCTTTAATATAATTCTCAGGCAATCTGATGTGCTTCTACATATTTTCTGTCTATCTAATTTCACACTCAGTGCTGTGGTAAAGGTTACTTGTCCTCGATGCCACACATTGGGTTTGAACCCAGGATCTTATGTTTGCAAAATAAACTTCTTAACCACTCAGGAATGCCTGTATCCTGAAGATATACAGTGACAATTGAGAAATCCCTTAACCCTTTGTGGGTTGTTGGGGTTGGAAGCCTGGTGGAGCCCATCCCTCTCCAGGTTAAACTCATTTCTACAGCTGAGTCAACTGGAGCAATATAAAATGAAGTGTTTTGCTCAAGAACACAATGGATCACCCAGTTGAGGGGTTGAAACCACAATCTTACAGTTGGGAATCCAACACCTTAACCACTAAGTGACACACTTCCACTAGTGGTACTCATTTCTACAGTTGAGTGGACTGGAGCAACATGAAATGAAGTATTTTGCTCAAGAACACAACACTTTGGCTGGTTCAGGAATCAAAACCACAATCTTACAATTGTGAGTCCAGCACCCTAACCACTAAGCCACATGTCTCTACCTACCCATGTGCCTCCACCTAGCCATGCACTTCCAGCTAAACATGTAAAAACCAAATTTTTTTAAGGTTAAATAAAGGATTCTTTGCATTATGTACAACATCATGTCATCAGTTATGATGATGATCATTGTTTTAGCATTCACTTTTCTTTGTTTTCATGCATTAGGTTAAATGAAATTCTGTTGAGGCAAGTTTTTTAATAGTTGTATGCTCTTCCTGTCTCCAACCTTCCCCTGTTTCAAAGTAAAGTAAAATTTACCCTAATCTTTTGAACACTCTATGGTTCAGTGATTGGACAAGCTTTCACAGAGGATTGCTAACAAATTACACTGTTTTTACTTGATGGTAATTTTGTTTACAATCAGTGTGTTATACATCAGGAGTGGAGGCGCAATGGTCCAGTGGTTAGGGCAGCGGACTTGCGGTCATAGGATCGCGGTTTCGATTCCCAGACCGGGCGTTGTGAGTGTTTATTGAGCGAAAACACCTAAAGCTCCATGAGGCTCCGGCAGGGGATGGTGGTGATCCCTGCTGTACTCTTTCACCACAACTTTCTCTCACTCTTACTTCCTGTTTCTGTTGTACCTGTATTTTAAAGGGCCGGCTTTGTCACTCTCTGTGTCACGCTGAATATCCCCGAGAACTACGTTAAGGGTACACGTGTCTGTGGAGTGCTCAGCCACTTACACGTTAATTTCACGAGCAGGCTGTTCCGTTGATTCGGATCAACCGGAACCCTCATCGTCGTAACCGACGGAGTGCTTCCACTATACATCAGGACAAGGAGAAATGCACACTCATACATTGTTGTTGTTGGCTGTCCATTGTAGGTAGACATTGGCTGTTTTTGTTCAGTAATCATCTCTGGCAGGCTTGCATGTGGGCTACAAGGCCTGCTCTTGATCTGCAGCTGCGATGATCTCTGCTGCAGGTGAAGCTACTTCATGCAACAGAGAAATGACGCTGTTCATGCACTCTTTCATATTACCTCTGTTGTTTCTTCTCAGTGGCTGGAATTATGAGCTTCAGCGATTAATGCAATTCATTACATCACTAGGTCTTCTCTTCCCAGGTGTCTGAAGAGATGCTGGAGTTCTACATAAGTCTCTTCAGCACATCCTTGTGTTGCAACCTCTGGCCACCATCGCTGTGCTTGCCCTAATGCAGTTCAGGGTGGAAAACTGCCTCTGAGACTCTGCTGCTCTCCATCCTGTAAACATAGGAGTGGCTGTGTGGTAAGTAGCTTGCTTACCAACCACATGGTTCCGGGTTCAGTCCCACTGCATGGCACCTTGGGCAAGTGTCTTCTACTATAGCCTCGGGCCGACCAAAGCCTTGTGAGTGGATTTGGTAGACGGAAACTGAAAGAAGTTTGTCCCCCTAGCATTGCTTGACAACCAATGCTGGTGTGTTTATGTCCCCGTTACTTAGCGGTTTGGCAAAAGAGACTGATAGAATAAGTACTGGGCTTACAAAAGAATAAGTCCCGGGGTCGAGTTGCTCGATTAAAGGCCATGCTCCAGCATGGCCGCAGTCAAATGACTGAAACAAGTAAAAGAGTAAAAGAGCAAATATCCTTCCCACCTCCTTCCCCCAACACAGCATAGGACGTCTACATTTGACATGCAAGATGGAGTGTTGATGACAAAGTTGGACATGTATCAGGGCCTTAATGTACCAGCAGCAGAGGACCATGCATTTTGTGACATAGAGGAATCAAGGGCGCACTGCAACACTATACACCTTGAAGGCTGTTGCGGTCAAGTGGAAGATATGTACCATCACACAATGGTTGGACAGCAACTAGCAAATGAGTTGCTACTGCAGGGCAGCCCCACTTACACGTACACCACACACATACATGCAAATATGTCATCATTTTAATATCCACCTTTCTATGCTTGCACAGGTTGGATAGAATTTGTGGTATATTTTCTATGACTGATACCATTTCTCTCACCTGTTTCTAAGTAAGGTAATATTTTTGCATGACCAGACATGTTTTCATGGAAGATTGAAAACAGAGGACACCATTTGTAGTGCACTATACACAATAATTTCATTATTATTTGTAAAGCAACGACACTTGTTTGTAATATCAAGACAAGGAGACACCAACATATACACACACATATACACATATGATGGGCTTCTTTCAGTTTCCATCTACCATATCCACTTACAAAGCTCTGATTTAGCTCCTGGTCCACCAGTACTTTGCAGGTGAATTTGGTTGCAGAAAACTGTATGAATGCCTGTTGTATATATGTATGTGTTAATATGCATACATTTTTGTGTTTCTCAATCACCACTTGACAATTTGTGTATTGTTATCACTACACCACCATCATCATTTAACATCCATTCTCCATGTTGTCATGGGTCAGATGGTTCAAAAGGACCTGGCAAGCCAGAGGACTGTGCCAGGTTCCAATGTTTACTTTGGCATGGTTTTATATGACTGGATATCCTTCCTAATGCTAACCAACTTACAGAGTGTACAGGGTGCTTTTTATGTGGCATATGTGTTTGTGAGGAATTATATTAACATTGATATATAATCATTTGATCCCTCTGGCCTATGTATAAGTGGCTACATTGGAGCACTTATGCCGAGTCTACTTTTACCCTCCCCTCCTATACTGCTGGTCATCTTCCTATGTCAGTCTGCCTGCTAACTTTTTCTTGCTCTTTTTTTTCCATACTTCCTGGGTTCCTGTCATCTCTCAGTCTCCTAGGTAACAGATCTCTGTCACCTCTCTGCCATCTTAGTTATGTTGCTTTGAATATACATACCTGTCTCACAATACTAAACTCTCTATTACTCCCTCTCTGTCATACATTCCTTCCATGACTAACATTCATGCTACTATCCCTTATACTTCTTATTTCTGTAAAGCAGCTTGGCCAGTGAGCAGAGAAATGTGTTCATGGAAATAGTTAACTCTCCAGTGGTGGTGTCACAAAAAATGCATCCCCTATACTCTGTAAAAGGTGTGGTTTTAGCCTTGTTGAGGATGTGATGTTTTTCTAATACTGGTACCTTGAAAAAAGCATTCAGTACACTCTCTAAAGTGGTTACAGTTGGGAAGGGTATCCAATCATAGAAACCAACACGGAAATGAAACACTAGTTCCCTAGCCCATTTAACTGAGTGCTGCCTCTGAATTAGTACTGATTCCAACTGTGACACCCCATCCAAACCATGCCAGCATGGAACGTCAATATAAAATGATACATATAATATAAATGTGTGTGTGTGTGTGTGTAAAGAATTGAGCAAGCTATGATATATGATGTAATTACATCATTTTTGTTTATTTTAGATTAAAAAAACATTCCAACTGAAATTAAGCATTATTTTGAATGAGAATATTATCTTAAAGTTATATTTCATTTTTAGCTCCAAAACTTAATCCGAAAATTAATACCAAAGAAAAAGACGAGAAAATTATTTGTGCTGAAGATATCAATCCAGTGATTGTTGATGAGGTAAATTTTTAAATATTGCAGTTAAAAACGAAGCTCTTTTTCTAATATAGACCAAAGTTAATTTTGGGGTAAAGATGGGGAGTGGCTTACATGAGTTGCTGAAAATCTAACCCTTGATATTAAATATATTTATTAAACTCTTTTTACTTATATTTTGTAACTAATTTTAATTTCTAGATTCACATTGTGTATAAAGAAATGCTGAGAAGTAAATCTAGAATTTTAATCTCATGTATATGTAAGCCATTCATATTACATTCAGTTCATACAGTTTGTTAAGTATTTTCTGTGATTGCATACAATGCCTATTTCATATACATTTAAATTAGTTCATGTTTTGTATTTCTGTTTATATATAATACTAGCAGCTAAGCCCAGTTTCACCCGGTCTGTTTGGATGATGTGGCTGTGATCGTGTTCAGTTAGGCCTAATCTATAACAGCGTTTCTCAGCCTTATCATTTCGTGTCCCCTGTTTTGTTCGGAGCCTCCAGCTGTATGAACATTTCCTGACCCCCACTGCCCCACTTGTCAGAAAACAGCTTCAGGAGTTGTGAAGAACGAATTTGTACGTAGTCTGTTTCTGAGGGCTATTCTATTGGACCTCTGTCTAATCATTAAAACATAGATTTAATTATAAACATAGAAAGAAATTATACATTAATCCCTGTTTTTGTAAGCAGTTGTATCCATAAAAATTTTTATTTGCAGAGAGCAGAAATTGAAAGAAGATATATCAAATGGACGTGTGTGTGTGTGTGTGTGTGCATGTGCTTTTAATGTGTGTATGTGAGAGAGAAAGAGAGATAGAGTGAAGGTGTGTGTCGTGATGACTGATGTCTTTTAAGGTGCACACACATACATAGAAAATGTGAGGTCATCATATAAAATTTTTACGATAGTTGATTTATGGAAAAGATTATGTTAAAGTTTTGAAATGCAAATATGTGAATGAAAATTAAGTTCAAACCTCTACATGGTAGCTAGACCTAGTAGAAATAGCAGCCAAATCTCCCTGAAAACATCCTACTATCTTAATCTGACAATGCTAGCGAAATGTTATGTACTGGCTGTGTGAGCAACTGGTTGTTTTGATAGCGGAACAAACAGGGGAATTCCATTAGAAAAAGTTTTAATCGATTTTCTCAGTAACTATGTGGTCTAGGAAAATATACAAACCGCATTCCAATCTATGCACCAGTCTCCACATGTGTGCCATTTTTCATGTGAATCCACTCAGCCTATTCTTCCTGAGAGTGTTACCAATCCTTCATTGGAGTGCAGATTAATATATATCATTTCTCACTACTTAGAAAAAATGGAAAAAAAATTGTTTATATTTTGAGAATGGAAGAGGGCTGTTTTATATCCAGTTTTGAATGTTTATTGGTTGTTTTGTTTTCATATAATTTCTAATTCAGTCAATTTTGTTTTACTATTCCATATTATTTTCACTTTCAAATATTCTTTCCTAAATGCCTTTTCCCTTAATTTTCAACCATTGGCTTGAGTGCTCTGGTACATATTTCTTCATTATGATGGTTTATTTAAATCAGAAAATAAAATTCCTGCTTTTCTAATTTAAGAATAAAATAAAAATGAAATGTTAAAACATAAATAATTATAAAAACACTCTTGAGTGGTTTGCATGCATAACTGCACACCCCAAAATTGCTAATTTTGCTGACTTGTATAATATTGTACTAATAGAAAAACACTTCACTTCAGTAAGAAGTAAGTTTAATTGACAAAAAGTAATTGTGCTTCTCTTAGATTTCCATAGTTTTAAGTAGATGAAAGATAATTCTCCACCTGGATGTGATGCTAGTCTCTCACATGTAGCTTTACCCATTGGAGCAAATAAATTGTAAACCAACAAATCAGTTATCAAGTCAGCAGTACTGATATAGCTTGGAGAGACAAATCATTCTTGACCTTCAATAGAACTAGGGTTAGACCATTTGAGAATTAAGTGTCCTGGCTATAAGAATGATGCAATTCCAGTGATATAATACTAGCCACTGCCATTTCAGTTGTTTGTCCCCTATCCTATTTACTTTGGTATCAATAAAATATTATTAGCTATATTCTTAGTTATTCTGTTAACTATGTCCTCTTCTAAAAAGAGTCTGTGTGCAGCAAAATAAAATAGAAAAAATTAAAGAGATTTTAAAGTTTTAATTAAAAATTTTGTTATGTACTTAAGACTCTGGGTATTCATTCGTGCAACCAAACGCATACCCTCCATCAGACACCTACCATATTCTGAGCGCCTTGTTTCCCTGGGCATGGATTCACTGAAGCTCTGGCGACGGACTTGGTAAACGCCCACAAAGTTGTCAACCACCTCACCAATAACAACACTGAACACCTTTTTGATCTCCATGTGTCTAACACACGTGGACATGCCTACAAAGTCAGAAAACAACACAGCTCCCATGACTTTCGGAAACATTTTTTCACGCTCAGAGTTGCTGAAGCATGGAATAAACTGCCTGCGTCAGTTGTTGACTGCCATGACACTGCATCCTTTAAGGCCCTCATGCTTTCCGAAATCCGTCGAAACTACACCTGATTATGTATGCACTTTAGATGAGTTGTAGTGCACCTGAGCACTGTACACAATGTTTATTATTATTATTATTATTATTATTATTATTATTATTATTCAAAATGCTTTCAGTTAATTCTTATTTCATTTTATTTCCTTATTGTATCTTGGATTTTATTTTGTTTCCTTTTAGGTATTTGAGGGCTTCACTGATGAGAATGCTGATGATTTTGATTGTAAATATGTTCATTTATCTGTTGAAGAAATGGTATGTTGAAATTAAAATTATTACAGCTTATTACAGTTTTACATTCTACTGTAATTTCATTGAAATAAGCCTGTTTAATTGATATTATCTTGACACTATTATACTCTTTTACTCTTTTACTTGTTTCAGTCATTTGACTGCGGCCATGCTGGAGCACCGCCTTTAATCGAGCAACTCGACCCCGGGACTTATTCTTTTGTAAGCCCAGTACTTATTCTATCGGTCTCTTTTGCCGAACCGCTAAGTAACGGGGACGTAAACACACCAGCATCGGTTGTCAAGCAATGCTAGGGGGACAAACACAGATACACAAACACACACACGCATATATATATATATATACATATATACGACGGGCTTCTTTCAGTTTCCGTCTACCAAATCCACTCACAAGGCTTTGGTCGGCCCAGGGCTATAGTAGAAGACACTTGCCCAAGGTGCCACGCAGTGGGACTGAACCCAGAACCATGTGGTTCGTAAGCAAGCTACTTACCGCACAGCCACTCCTGCGCCTATTATCTATATTCTATTAAAAATTTTGATATGCTTCATCAGTATTTGACTATATTAAAGCATAGAGGGGAAATTAGAGTCTGAAAAAACATATTCATGGCCTGAGAAAATAATAAATGAAATCTCTAAAATATTTAGCTTTATGAGCCTGAAATATGAGAATTCACCTTTCTCCATGGCACTTAACTTATTTTATGAATTCTATAAAAACATACTTCATAAGTCTGGGAAGACATATTTTCCAGCTGCAGCACTTACTAATAGGAAGGTCAGCTAGTTAAAATTTCATGAAATGTGTGTGAAGAAATAGTGTATTACAAATTCAGGCAACTTGGAAACCCCCCACCAAAGAAAAGAAAATGTAATAATAAAGAATTATAATAATAAAATAAAATCATGTCTCAAACATGTCAAACAGGGGCCATTGTTATGTTACATATTTGTTTTCCAGCTGTCCCATTATATGACTGGGGAAAACACACCTACTGCTTGAAAATAATTGGTACAGAAGGTACTAAGTGATTTTAATTAACTAAATTTATACCTATTATGAAGGGAAATAACCATTAATTCGATGATAAATTTTGGTCAAGAAAGGCAAAGAAGACAACTCTGGAATTTAAATTAAATGTAGAAAATGCAGTGGGGATTGTGTCTGATCTTTGGTATCAACAAAGTATAGTTAACTAACTATTACTGGCCATCTTAGAAGCACATAGGATTTTTTGTGAATGAATACTAAGTAGTGTGACCACTTAAAAGAATGACTGAAGGGAATAACTGCAAATGCCTCCTGTATGAAAATAATTTGTAAAGTGAGTGCTAACGCACTTAATGTAACAAACTTTGGAACGAAGAAATATTCTGAAGTGGTTTCCTATTGCTTCCTCTTAGCATACAATATTTTTTTTACAAAAAGGGAAATGTCATTGATAACACTCTTACCTTTCTTAAGGACATTTGCAATTTAAATGAAGTGTCTCACTGAGAAGCTAGAAAGCTGTTACATAACTTTCTATTTGACTTTGTTTTGTGTGCAAATTCAGTTATTATTGGAATTCATGTTTTGTAATATGTGTAATGATAAAAGTACATATGTGTATAAACGCACACACACACATAACTTGACTCAATCATTACACCCACTTTTTAACGTTTCTCACTATCTCACACATACATGATATATGTACCATATATATATATATATATATATATATAGGAAAAAAGCAACAAGAATGGATCAATATATCGGTACAATTGTTTCGTACGAAGACATCTTTAATAAGACTACAAAGATTGCAGTAAATATAGGTGACTCGTACTCATCAGCCAAAAAAACATCTGAGATTCCCAAACATCAAAGGGGGTGATGTTACATTCGTGAAACATCATGGAAAGTTCTATAAAAATGAGATTTAGATAACAAATTGGTTTCTAAAAGTTCTATTAGTATTACACAGTCATATATCAGGTTTTTAAAAAATTTTTTCAAAACCTCTTAGTTTTCCAGAAAGTGAAGATGAAAGTGAGGGTGTGAGTTTATCCATATTGAAGAAAGTTTGATTCCTAGAGATCTGTGTTTTTATAGAATTCATAAAATAAGTTAAGTGCCGTGGAGAAAGGTGAATTTTCATATTTCCAGCTCATAAAGCTAAATATTTTACAGATTTCATTTATATATATATATATATATATATATATATATATATATATGTATGTATGTATGTGTCTCTGTTTGTGTGTGTGCAAATATAGTGATGCAACTGTGAAAAATATAACTTTTTTTCTATCTCACTACTTATCCTTCAACACTTTTTCATTCATTTTATTCATCCCCTCACTCATTCCCCATCACTTGCTCTCCTATACACTCTTGCAGCCTCTTACCCACCCACACTCCCAGTTCTGTCCCCATTCACATCTACGTGCTCATATCTTGAGGGTTCATCCAGGCCCTTCATCACCACTATTTTTATCCCTTTTTAGCTCCACCCTTATTCCACCCTCGCTTTTAAAGTGTGAGTAGCCATGTAGCTATGTAGGTCCTCTACAGCAAGAAACCTGTCCTTTGCAGGCCCCCGTCTCGCATACTTTAATCCCTCATTTTCTATCATAAAGCTTCCTCTCTTGGGGTTCATTATCTTGCAAACTGCATGTTAACCTTACTAGTACTTATGGCACAAAAACTTTACCCAATATATGCTGTAAAGTGGTTGGCATTTGGAAGGGTGTCCGGCCATGGAAACCATACTAAAATAGATTGAAGAATGGTAGAGTCTTTGATCCTGCTGGATCCTGTCAAACTCTCTAACCCTTATCAGCATGGAACATAGACAGTATACAGGGATGATAATGGTGAGGGTGACGACAATTACACTATCTTAAACTTGAAACATCAAAGACATTTCTGCTTCCTTTTCTTACTTGAGTGTAAACATATTAGCTACACTTTGTTTTCAAGTTACTATTTGTCATTAATTTTGTATCTATATATATAAATATACACCTACTTACGTTCACACATGAGGATTGGCTGACCAAGATACTCTCATGGAATGTGACCAAACAAGGTTTAGTTTTCAAAATACCGCCCTTCCTTGCAGTTGACATACTTCCATCAATGTTGCAGTGCTTGGATGCCATTGGTGAAGAATCTTTCATCCTGCTGGTAAAAAAAAAGTCATCAACAGCAGAGATGATGTCATCATCATTGCAACGCTGCTTCCCAGCCAAGTCATTTTTCAAGTTGGAGAACAGGTGATAGTCAGATGGGGCCAAGTCAGGAGAATAGGGATGGTGATCAGCCAGTTCAAAGCCACAGATACACACAACAGCCATTGAAATGAAGGACTTGTTCATTTCAAGTCCTTCATTGTTCTGGAGCATTGTTCTGATGAAACAAGACCTCTTTCATCGGTTTTCCTGGGAATTTGGTCTTGATAACCTTTCATAACTACCTCAGCAAGTTTGTATAGTACTCTCCATTGATGGTGTGGCCCACCTGAAGATAGTCAATAAACACATCAAGAAACTGAGGCTATCACCTTCCCTTCTTTGGGTCAGGTGAGGAGAGGTTTTCCCATTGCATGATTGTCTCTTTATCTTTGATTCAAAGTGACGAACCCAACACTGATCCTGGGTTAGAAAACATTCAAGGAAATAGCTGGATCTGTCTGAAAGAATGCCAGATTTTGTCATGATGTGATCAGTTTGATGCACTTTTGATCAGATGTCAGAAGACGTGGCACCCACTGAGCAGAAACCTTAGTCATGCCAAGTCCATTGTGCAGCATATTCTCAATTCACTCACAGGATATGCTAATTGCATTGGCTATTTGATTTATAGTCAATGGCCTGTCATCCATCAGCATGTAGTGAACACAATAAGTGTTTTCCTTGGTGGTGGCAGTTGCAGGATGTCCAGACCTTGGACAGTCTTCAAGATTCTCCGTTCCCTTCATAAATTCAGTTGCCAACTTTTGCATTGTTGATAAAGCTGAAGTGTCATCCCCTAATGTTGCAAGCATGTCAGTATGAAAATCTTTGGAGACTAAACCCTTTTTCTACAGCTATTTCATAACAAGGTGATGCCAGATTTTGTCCATATTCAAGAGAAATCACTATCAGTTACATTTGAAGTGTTCTTAGTTTACAGGGAAAGAAATATTGCAGTTAATAATGCAGAAAAGTTGAAATTAATGCATGCTAGATTTCATCACTCCTTCCAAGTTAGCCTATAAACTTTTCAGCCCGCCTTTATGTGTTTGTGTGTGTGTATATATATATATATATATATATATGTGTGTGTGTGTGTGTGTATATGTGTGTGTGTGTGTATCTATGTGTATATATATATATAAATATATATATATATATAAATCCTTAAATCCTTAAAAATGTTTTAGCCCGAAGGCTGCGGCCATGCTGGGGCACCACCGCTGAACGAGCTACACTAATTTGTGAATCCACCTCTGATACGTGGCACTTGGTCAACAAGGGAATTCGATGCCGTTGCCTGCATCTGTGTCTCCTGTCGTGAGGTAGGTTCATCTGGGACCCCCGACAAGAAGAGATCCAATTTAGTTTTAAAGAAACCCACATCCACACCATGCAAGTCTCTCAGGCATTTAGGGAGGATGTTAAAGAGCTGTGGTCCTCTGAAACCCAAGCTGTTGCAGTATCTGGTCTTGTATTTTGATGGTGATGTTGGAATCTTTGGAACCATTCTACGGTGGGGGTAACTTTGAATGCCAAAGTTTGGGACAAGACCCTCCAGGATTTTCCAGATGTATATCACCACATATCTCTCCTGCCTTCGCTCTAGGGAGAAGAGGTTTAATACTTTCAGTCTTTCCCAGTAGCTGTCATGTTGCATTGAGACGATTTTCTTTGTGTAGCTTCTTTGAATTGCTTCGAGTTCTGCTGTTAGTTTTATATTGTGTGGTGACCATAGTTGGGAGCAGTAGTCCAAGCAGCTGAGGAAGAAAGTTTTCCAGAGGACCATCAGTGTCTCCTTCTCTCTTGTTCTGAAAGTTTGAAGAATCCATCCAGCTAGCCGTCTGCATTTTATCACCAGATTAATAATATGCACTTGGAAAGATGCATCATTGCTCATGTCAATGCCCAGGTCATGCACTGATTTTGACTCAGGGATTGCAATTCTTCCCGGGCCAGTGTATCCAGTCTGCATGTCGTTTACCTTTGTGTGCCGGTAGTGCAGGGCCTGGAACTTCCCTGCATTAAACTGCATGTTGTTGTCCTTAGCCCACCTGTATATTGTATCCAACTCCTGTTGCAGATGTGCAATATTTCTAGGGTTTTGTATTGCGTGGGAGACTTTTGTGTCATCTGCATAGCTAGCAAGGGTGGTCATCTTAGCAACTGAGGGCATGTCTGAAAGGGCCACTATGAACAGCAGTGGCCTCAAGACAGTGCCCTGTGGAACACCGCTTGTTATTTGTGTTTCCTTGGAGGTGGCTCCATTGCTCACAACTGCCTACCTTCTATCTTTTAGGAAGTTGTGCAGCCACTGAAAAGTTTATAGGCTAACTTGGAAGGAGTGATGCTATATATATATATATATTAAAAATATTAAATTTCTAAATATCTCATAGAGATATGAGCGGTGGTGGAATGATAGAGCAGTTGTATACTGTCAACTTAACGTGACAGTCCCATAAAGGGAATCACACCACTGCTATTTAGCCCTAGGAAGCATCAACGCTTTCTGTCGGCTTTGACACATTTCCTGTGTCCTTATATTTATGAAGGGGAGACAAGCACCCCCAACAGCTAGGCCCGCATCTAGAGACCTTTATGTTTCTGAGTTTTGCTCATCATCAGTCTGGAGTAGCATGGCCTTTTCTCTTTATTATAGGCACAAGGCCTGTACACAGAGGGGACATACACAAACATGTGGGGACATAAAAACGAATGAAAAATGATAATGGAATGAATGAATATGATGCAAATGAGATGGCCATCTCGCCCCCACTACGAGATGAACCGTGAATGTCTTTACAATTCCTTTTTTTTCCAACAAAAATAACATTTTAAGTGCTTGTTTGTACTATTAAACTTTACAATTAACTATACAAACACACTTTACAATTATTCTTAAAACTACCTCTAGTTTCGCTGTTATGCAAAACCGTGACCTTTCCTTTCATTTCCTATCTTTAAATCAAATGTTCATCTGTGTCCTTTTTTTTTCCAACAAAATAACATTTTTAATACTTGTTTGTTCATCAATTCATTATTTCTTCTTTTTTTTTACAATAATTTACAATGTTCATATGCTTCTTTTTTAATTGTAGTACTTTCCACAAATTTATATACTTACTTTCCTTTAACCTATCTCACTGTGTTTTACTTGTTGTTTTTGTTTTCCTCGCATTTTCTTCTTCCTTTTTCCATTTCCATTCTCTTCCAATACATCTCCCCGCTCTGGTCCTTTCATCTCTATGCTTTCGCACTCTTGCTCGTCTGTGCATTCATCCGACTGCACTTTCTCATCCTCTTTCTGTGTGTTTTCTCATGTGAGTCAAGGCATTTTCGTTCAACCTCCTCATCACTTTGTAATTCCACCTCTCCTTCTGTTATCTCTGTTGATGGTTCCTCAACATTTTCTGTTCTTTGTTGCATTTCCTCCTCCATTCCTTTACTCCTCTTTATCTCTGCTGTTGTTGGAGACTTCTTTCTTTCTCTTTTCCTGCATTTTCTCTCAACCTGTTTTTCTTTAAGTGTCATAAAATCTATATCTGCATATCTTAAAAAATCCTCTTCCAGACAATTTTTCATTTTATGTCCTCTCTTGCCACATTTCTAACATTTGGGTGGTCTTCCTCTCAGTATTATCTCCAACTTTTCTCCCGTTGGCAGCTCTATTGTTTCTGGTATTTTCTCTTAATACTCTGGGCTTACATTTTCGACAATTTCTAAACTAAATCCCCCAAAATGTCAGCATTCGGTCTTGCTTACAAAGTGAATCTCCAGATCTGGGTTTTTTTTTCCTGTAGTTTTTCGCCAAAAATGCCCACTATCACCCACTCAGGCTCTATCATTGGTGGTATCCGCCTAACTCTGATTTTTACTAATTTCTTCCCTGGTGTGCATGGTAATAGTGTCCATTTGTGTCCTTCTATCATGCCTTTGCATTCTGTGCTGTCTCTTCTTCCGTTCCAAATGTTACTCTCTTACTCTTTTACTTGTTTCAGTCATTTGACTGCGGCCATGCTGGAGCACCACCTTTAGTCGAGAAAATCGACCCCGGGACTTATTCTTTGTAAGCCCAGTACTTATTCTATCGGTCTCTTTTGCCGAACCGCTAAGTGACGGGGACGTAAACACACCAGCATCGGTTGTCAAGCAACGCTAGGGGGACTAACACAGACACACAAACTCATACATATATATATATATACATATATACGACAGGCTTCTTTCAGTTTCCGTCTACCAAATCCACTCACAAGGCATTAGTCAGCCCGGGGCTATAGCAGAAGACACTTGCCCAAGATGCCACGCAGTGGGACTGAACCCGGAACCATGTGGTTGGTTAGCAAGCTACTTACCACACAGCCACTCCTGCGCCTGTTCCATAAAATTTTCCTTTTGTGATGAAAATTATTTCCTCATCAATACAGCTCATTATTAGATCTTCTATTTCATCATCTGGGGCTCTCTCAACCCTTCTGTTCTCCTTAGAAAATGTTCTAAAAATTACTGGTTTTTCTTTCCTCTTTCTTTTTCTCTTCTTCTGGCATGACTAGTTTTATGTTCGTTCCTTCTTCTTTCACCATTTTGCTGTACTTCCTCAACTTGTCTATATCACACTCCATATTCACATCCTCTATCTTGTATGTGTTCTCGGTTTCCCGTGCTTTGGCGATCTCTGCATACGTCTTCATTTCTCTCGCACCGCCCGACATGACGGTTCCACATCGGTCTCACTTCTCAAAAAAAACTCAAAAACATCTCTGGAGTAGCATGGCCTGCTAGCTGAAGATGCTTGTAAAGCCTTCGCAAATATATATATTCTCAGTGAAGTTTATTCACTGATCACCAAAATTAAAAATATTAAATTTCTAAATATCTCAGAGAGATATGAGCAGTGGTGGAACGATAGAGCGGTTGTATACTGTCAACTTAATGTGACAGTCCCATAAAGGGAATCACAGCACCGCTATTTAGCCCTAGGAAACATCGATGCTTCCTAGGGCTAAATAGCAGTGGTGTGATTCCCTTTACGGGACTGTCATGTTAAGTTGACAGTATACAACCACTCTCTCTCTCTCTCTCTCTCTCTCTCTCTCTCTCTCTATATATATATATATATATATATATATACACACACATACACACACTCTCCCACCCACCTGCAAAAAAAAACACATACACATATATTTGTTTGATATGGTTTATTTACCACAACCTGTAATGAATGTTTATAATTCTGTGTGTTTGGTTATATTTCCAAAGATCCATACAGGAGGAGCAAATTTGATAATATTCACTGTTTCTTTCAGTAGTTTCATTCCAGTGTTGTAAACACGGAGTACAAATATAAACTAAGTGGGGAGATAAATATTTATGTTTATTTAATGCATCTTACATGTGTTCATTAACAATATGTTAGATAAGCAAAAGCCTTATAAATAGATTACACCAGCAAATCTTCAGAGTCTGCTTAACAAAATGTTGTAAGATTTCCAGGTATATAAGAGATATTACTTTTAATAATATGAATTGAATAAATGTAAATATTTATCTCCTTTCTTGGCATGTGTGTGTGTTTGTGTGTGTGTTCACATGTCTGTAATTTTGCATATGAATGTATATTTGTTGAAACTTGCATTTACATGTAGAAATAAATCCAGTAATGGTATGTTTAAATCAACCAGGAAAAACAAAGGAAAGATATGGAAGAATCAAAACGTATGATGCATGAGCTGAAATCTGTGATTGCAGTTCGAGCTTTTGATAGAGAAAAACGAGAGGATATTGCCATAAAACGACAAAAGCAAGGTCTTGAATGTCAACCTCCATCAGGCTATAGTAGTGAAGGGGATCAGTCCGAAGATAGTTTGCACAGTGACAGCCTTCAAAGTGACAGCTTACAAAGCCATGTCATATCTGCAGGTAACAATTTAGACTACTTTTTTTTTTTTTTTTGCCATAACCAAAATTTGTCATTGTAAACTAATGTGTCTCAAATCAATTGGTTGAGAGCATCTTCTATTAATAGGCTATACATTCTATTGCAGAAATATCCTCTGAAATAATTTGAACCCAGTACTACTAACTAGCAATCATCATTTAACATCTGTTTTCAAGCTGGCATGGGCTGGGCGGTTTGACTGGAAACTGGTAAGCCTGTGGTCGGCGGCAGAGGGGGGGGGGAACTGTCTGACCAGAGTTACAAACATTGCTAAATAGAAGAAATGAAAGTATGATGTAATCAAAAAATAGGAATATACAGATTTGTTGCTGTACACACTAACAAATCTGCAAAGCAAAAATCTACCAAGAACAATTTAGAAAAATTAAGGGGCTGCACCAGGTTCTAATCTGATTTGGCAAGGTTTCTTTAGCTGGATGCCCATCCTAATGCCTACCACTCCAAGTGTAGTGGGTGATTTTTACGTGCCACTGACCTGACACTGGCATCGGCCATGACTACAGTCTCACTTGGCTTGACAAATCTACACAAGCAGTAATGCATACATACATATTTATATATATATATATATATATATATATATATATATATAGGATATATATATATATACTCTTTTACTTGTTTCAGTCATTTGACTGCGGCCATGCTGGAGCACCGCCTTTAATCGAGCAACTCGACCCCGGGACTTATTCTTTTGTAAGCCCAGTACTTATTCTATCGGTCTCTTTTGCCGAACCGCTAAGTAATGGGGACATAAACACACCAGCATCGGTTGTCAAGCAATGCTAGGGGGACAAACACAGACATACAAATACACATATATATATACATATATACGACAGGCTTCTTTCAGTTTCCGCCTACCAAATCCACTCACAAGGCATTGGTTGGCCCGGGGCTATAGCAGAAGACACTTGCCCAAGATGCCATGCAGTGGGACTGAACCCGGAACCATGTGGTTGGTTAGCAAGCTACTTACCACACAGCCACTCCTGCGCCTATATATATAGGATATTCAACTTTTAAATATAGGTTGTTGTTGATTTTGTCACCCCAAGTCAAGCCTGATTGGATAGGTCTATGATATACAGATAGTTGACTGAATGGACAGTTGCAATCTAGAGGTCCACTGTCCTGGATATGTCATACCTCCACCTAATTGAGGATTTTCTTTTCAGTCCAGTCTGTTTACATATAAGTGAACAGATACAGTTGAAGTTTACTGCCTTTAATATAGACACAATACAATACCAACAAGAGCACTCAGAGAGCGCAAACCTCCGCCAAAGCAACACCAACATGAGAATATCTGAAATAAACGAGAATACTAAAAATGAACCTGACTGCTCTCAAAAATTCAGTAAAAAAAAAAGCAGAAAAATAATCCAGAATTCTTGTTTGGTACCTGATCGATCCCAAAGGTAGTCATGGAATGTGAAGGTGGGTGTGTGGGCCGTGTTTGTAATGCTGTGTGTGTGTGTCATCTGCATTGGGAACAGGGACAGTTTTCTCTATGAAGGCCTTTTTTAGTCTATCCGCTGATATAGTGTCTTTACAACCATTAAGGTCTATAGTGAAAAATTTATCTGTGCATGAAAGAAAACAGAAAGGAACTGCATAAGGTGCTGTTAATGGAATTTTAACAACATTGTTACACACAAAAACCTGAATCCAAAAAGTAAAGCTTCCTTCAAGTCAGAACTAGAAATGCAATTGTCAAGTAGGTAAGAGGTTTTAAACAGGGGCGATATATTCAAAAATGGTAAAACTAAAAATTCTCGAGGATAAATTAAATTTATTATTGTTACTGATTATGTTAGTGTTATTTATTTTCTGAATGGTTTTGCTGCTGTTTGTTTATGTAGTTTGATTTCTTTATCCATCAGTTTCTACTAAGATAGAGACACAGGTAAAATTAATAATAAAGAGACGAAAATAAAACTTTGAAAACAGCTATGCCGCCATAACTTACAAGGAAACCATGAGCATGCTTTCAAGGGAGATAATTAGAGAAAGCCCTGAAAGTGAACGAAAGATCATAATACTTCATGTAAAGTATTTACTTTACATGAATATAACAAATGATCCGGAATCCTTGAATTGATCCCAAAATCTAATCAGTTTGTGCCAGTCACAAGGCCAAACATCCCTAACAGTTTCAAATCCGTCCAGCAGTTCTTGAGATATCTTACCCACAGACAAACAAACATGACTGAAAAACAATACCCCTGCCTTCACTAAGGCAGAGGTAAAAATACAATGTGAACTTTTAACTTTATGGTTTGTGGTTTTACTCATTTTATATCATCTGTCTACTAAGACGTTTGTTGACCTATTTTTAAATAACTCTTTAAAAATATAAAAGAATTTTATAGATATTCAATTGTAGTTGCTACCTATATGATATCCATGAAGATTTTTGTACAATCTTAATTTTGATTGTGACATCATCATCATCAGACATCTGTTCTTCATGCCAGCATAGATAGTTTTAATTTTTAAATATTGATTTCATTATATTTATAACTGTCTGTTACAAGAGGGTCACTGGGTCATGATATTATGTTCTGGGTTGTGAAGCAGTGTGTCATTATGACTCTAGGTGTTTTGGGTGTAAAGTGTATTAGTGTATTAAGAGTACCTGTACTGAAGCTGAAATGAAAGAGGCTTAAGGCTGCTGAATGTGTGGGAAGAGGAGGGACTATCACAAGTAGACCCAACAGAAAAATCAACTACTGAAGTTGTTAGTTATATTGGTGAAATGAGTACTAAAGGTAGAAAGGTGAGCAAAGCTGCTGGACCATTGCAGATGTTATTGAGATGTTGAAAATATCCAACAAATAGGCTTCAGCCAGAAGCAACTACAAAGGTACCATGTAGATGAACTAAGCTATGAGAGCAACTGAAAGAGTTTCCGTACAACTGGTTAGGAAAAGAATTAGTATACGTTAAATGAACTTCAGATTTGTCCCAGATCATAATGCTACAAATGGTGAAATAGTGTTGTGGGGTGGATATTATGTTGAAGAGGACTTGACCAACTCATGCAAGCATGGAAAACAGATGTAAAAATGATAATGAGGAATTTTATCATTCCACTCAGTAACCCTAAATTACCACTGGTATTTGGTATTCCTAATAGTAGATTTTCTTTTGTTTGATGGATTTAATCATACCTTCCTGTATATTAATTTAATCTCAGTTTTATATCTGTTTTGTTTCCATATCATTAAATAATCAATCAATAGATATTCAACACAGTTAAATAACCAATCAGAGGTAGACCCTGCTGTTAGTAAAGCTTGACTTAGCTGTAATCTATAAGCAGAATTTGTTACAAATTAACTATTATATTTTAAAAAATTGATCTGATGTTCTTATACTAAAAATAGTTTATATTATATTTTTCAGCAGAAAAAGACTCTATGCAAGAGTCTGAAAATCTTAGTGATGATTTACTTGGTGAAGATAATTTAGATTTGGATGATATAAATATGTCTGAATCACATGGTTCTACTACTACTAGTGACACAGGTTTCAGTCAAGTTTCTTGGAGTAAACAGATTTCAGAAAATTCAACTGACCAAGATTCAGAACCATTTTTTCTTCATCAGAATCAATCCAGTGAAATTGATTGTGATATGCAATTGAGAAATTTAATTTTTTCACCTTTAACTAGAAGAACAGATTGTGAAACTGACAGCTTAAATAACTTTTCATTTCCAGAGGATGTTAGCCAAAATGCCTTGCATTCTGATTCCCCCACCTCAAAAATTGATAGTTTGGATCCAAATTCTCAAACACCAGTTATGAACCAAAGCACAAATATTAGGGATTCAGATAAGTTTAATTCTTATCAGTTAAATCTTCAGTCAGATTCTCATCCTTATCCTTCAGGTTCAGATAATTTGAATTTAGATGCAGTGAAGATTGGCGAGGTTGAAAATATTACTTCATCTGAAATTCCAGCTTCTGATTCTAACAACAGTTTTTTTCTCCATCAAGAGAAAGAGGCAGATCCTAATCTACAGGGAACAAATCTTGCTGGCTTACAGGACCGGTTGCTTGCTCGTGATGAATCAACTTTTATGTTTGCTCGAAATATTGCTGCACAAGCTTCTGCACGTTGCAAAGAAAATTTATTCCTCAATATTCAAACATTTGGTGATTCCGATAGTATTGAAGATGATGACAGTGTTGATAGTGATAAAGAGATTAATGACAGCCTTGCAGATGATTCTAAGGTAGAAAATTCTCAGGACAGCTTTTAAACATTGTCTATCATTGAATTTAACAATGAATTTTACAGTGTTATCACTTCTTTTCTCTATATTTAGAATATTACTCACAGCTTATATTATATTTTTTAAATAATTGATACATAATTAATTACTTTTATAAGATAAATTTTATTTTAATTTGATTAAACTGTATAATCTTTTCACAGGATTTAATTTAGAGATTTTTAAAATGTCTTATAAACTTTTAATTTATTGAACATTTTTTTCAATGACACCTAGCAATTTTGTTTCTGTATAAATGCTACAAAAGATATTCCTATTTAATTTATTGAACTAATAATGGAAGCAATGTGTTATTAATAGTAAAAAATAATGACATTATTAATGATGCTTATTACAAACTTCAACCTAATATGGTCTATTAATATGCTACCATTACTTCTGTCATGGTATTTTAGTTTGAAAGCACCAGTTAAACTGCTTTCTTGCCAGCATATGTAAACATTGGCAAAAGATACACATTCACATATATCATTACTATCATCATCATCATTGTCATCACCATTATCATCTTCATCATTATAGTTATTTTTACATTTGCTTTTCCCATGCTGGCATGGGTTAGATGAGACTTTTTTTGAGACAGTATTCTATGGACGGGTTCTTTTCCTGATGCCAACGTTTGCTTGTTTCCAAGTCAGGTACTTTCTTCCATCTTTGCATATCGAACTTTTGCTGGACACTTTTGTTTATGGGGAACATAAACAACATCATTAATGCCTAAGTGGTGTCACTGTGAAGACATGTGGAGAAAAACATTCATACATGTGCTTTTGTGCATGTATGTGTGTGTGAATATATGTGTTGAAAAGTTCCTGGCTTTGGGTAAAACAAAATACTGGAGGATCAGTCGATCATGATTTTATTCAACATATCCCCTTTTCAGATTCATACACTCATTGCAGTGGTCCTTCAGTTTTTCTAAGTCCTGTAAAAGAACTTGGAAGGTTGTGCCTTCAGCCAGGTCTCTATAGTAGTGATCACTTTCAAATTGGGGTGAAATTTCATTCCACCGAGATCTTTCATCAGTCATGGTAAGAGATGATACTTGTAGGGGGCTAAGTCAGGATGGGTGGCCTACAGATTTGAAGCCAGAGTGGCATATTTTCCATAGAGTTTCATGTGCTGTGTGCGCTGGTGCATTGTCCTGCCAAAACAGGACACCATGGCTCAACTTTCCATGGTATCTCTGCTTCAAAGCTTTATGCAATTCATCTAACAGAAACATATAGTATTTTGCATTGATGGTGCGACCCTTTGACAGGTATTTTATGAGGAGTACTCCATCTTTGTCCCAGATCACTGAAGCCAGAATCTTTCCAGCTGACTCCTGGGACCAAAATTTCTTGGGATGCAGTGAACCACCGTGGCACTACTCCATTGATTGCTGCTTGGTCTGGGGATCATAATGATGTAGCCAAGTTTCATCCATGGTGACTAAACGAGCCATAAAATCAGCCTCTCCCACTGCAAACTGGTTCAAAATTGCCTTTGATGTTGTCGCTCTGATACACTTGTGATCTGTGTTCAGGCATTTCAGCATCCATTTTGCAGAAAGCTTTTTCATGACCAGAATGTTGTGGATGACGTGGCCAACTCTTTTGTGAGAAATCCCCTGAGTCTCAGCTACGATTTTAGTTGAAATCATAACATGCACAGCATCAGTGTACTCTTCTGTGCTGCTGCATTTGTATTTGTATTCACTCTGTATTCATGTCCTAGATCAAATGTCCTATGAAGATAACTAATATTATTTTCAAAATTCTTTCGTAAGCACCGACTGGCACTGGTAGCGGAAAAAGACATAAGAAATGTTGTGTGATAGAAAAGTTATGTCATATTTTGTATTAAAAAATAATCTACAAATGTGGTCCATTTTGTTTGTTTGTTGATAAAGAGATTTCTCCATTTTCTGATTATTTCAACTTGATTCCGGATAGACTTTTGTTTACTCTGTTCTTACCTGTACCCTACGAGCATAGTGTGCCTGCAAACCCATGCCCAGGGATAGCACAGATAACTGATACCAATAATAAACCAACTAAGGGATAAAAATATCCATATTTATATAATTGATACATATATATATATGTATATATATATGTATATATATGTGTATATATATATGTATATATATATGTGTATATATATATGTGTATATATGTGTGTATATATGTGTATATATATATGTGTATATATATGTGTATATATACGTGTATATATATATGTGTATATATATGTGTATATATATGTGTATATATATGTGTATATATATATGTGTATATTCATATACTTGTAGCATAGCCTGGCATTGCCCAGGTATGTAAGAAACTTTGTCGATAAGCAATGCCCTTTACCTTTTTACCCTTTTTTGTACTCACTGAACTGTTATTTTGTAAAATGAAGCCTAAAAGGCATTAAGGCATTCAAGGCACCGTTCCCTTGCATGCATGACTACAGCCCAACATTGCTCGGATTTGAAGCAAAAGGAAAACATATGCCATTTCTAGTAACCTTTATGATAAAAGCGGCAAAAATCGACTAAATCGCCTGAAATCCGCCAACTATTTAACAAAAGTCAGTTTTGTAGGGTTCGCATGGTCAGTCTCAAAGTGATATAGTTTCATCGATTTCTCCCAATACTTGTTAACTACATTGACAAAAGGTCGTTAGTTTGACATTTAATGCAAACTTGATGTCCAACATCGGTGTAGGGAAAATCTATGTGAACTTTCAAAAAATATCGCAGAAAAATAGGTTTCCTATGTGTGCCACATATACTCTTTTACTCTTTTACTTGTTTCAGTCATTTGACTGCGGCCATGCTGGAGCACCACCTTTAGTCGAGCAAATCGATCCCGGGACTTATTCTTTGTAAGCCCAGTACTTATTCTATCGGTCTCTTTTGCCGAACCTCTAAGTGACGGGGACGTAAACACACCAGCATCGGTTGTCAAGCAATGCTAGGGGGACAAACACAGACACACAAACACACACACACATACATATATACGACAGGCTTCTTTCAGTTTCCATCTACCAAATCCACTCACAAGGCATTGGTCGGCCCGGGGCTATAGCAGAAGACATTTGCCCAAGATGCCACGCAGTGGGACTGAACCCGGAACCATGTGGTTGGTTAGCAAGCTACTTACCACACAGCCACTCCTGCGCATATGATGTAATTAACCAATTTTTTCCAGTAATAACGTATCCTATTGGAATCAAAAGGGCCATATAGCTCCTTGGAGCAGACATGATGCTCGCTGTGAATTTCAAAAAAAATTCCTGCCAATTTATTAAAGATATTGTCGAAAATATGTCATCTTGAATTTGAACGCGATTTCCCAAAATGGCATGATTTTATAGATTTTTTTCTGATGGTAAGGTATTGCATGGAAAACTAACGTCAGAATTAAGTTCCTTGGGGTAACATGAAGCTTCACCATGAGTTTGGTGAAAATCGATTGCAAGTTGCGAAAACTACAATGGAAAATGTGTTGCATATGATAAGCTTAGATTCTCGACCCCATGTCGAATTTATCGATTCTTTTCAGAACTGGGGGAACTTTTCAAAATTTTCGCTGCGTTAGTTTTGAATTATGACATTGGGCTATGTGTGTGTCAAGTTTCATCAGAATCGGTTGAAAGCTGTGGTCAGGGTGAGGGTACAACCTGACAGACACACAGACAGAAAAACTGCCTTTTATATATATAGAGATGTATATATATATATATGTATATATATATATATATATATATATGTATATGTATATATGTATATGTATATGTATATATGTATATATGTATATATATATGTATATATATATATGTATATATATATATATATTTGTTTCAGCTCAGAGCTGCGGCCATGCTGATGCACCGCCGTTTTGTGCTACACTGTTATTACTAAGAGCCTCCTCTAATATGTGGCACTTGGTGAAGAAAGGAGTTTGATATAGCTACCCTCATT
>NC_042999.1:168207135-168227135 GCF_006345805.1 Octopus sinensis | reverse complement strand
ATTAACTTTTTTTGGTGAATATTCTTTTTTTTTTGCATTGTGTTTTGGCACTTTGTCTCCATCCAACCACCTTGCAGAATGCTTGCTATTGAGTCCATTTTTCATCACACATAATAGTATGATGCAAAAATAGTTTGCTTTTATGCTGTAACAGCAAGCTTCAAGATAACGGGTCATTTGATGCTCATTCAGTTCATGTGGTACCCACTTGTCCAGCTTCTTTACCTTGTCAATTTCTTTCAAACAGTCCAACAGAGTTGGAATTGAAACATCAAACCTTACTGCTCACTCACACATAGTTTGAGATGTATCCACTTCCACTACAGTTTCCAGCTCATCATTTTCAACTTTGGTCTCGGGTCTACCATGGGGCTGATTTTTAAGAGTGAAATTGCCAGATCGGAACCTCTCAAACCATTGACATACAGTGTGCTCATTCACTACACCTTCATCAAACACCTTATTGATATTTCAAGCTGTCTGGGATGCATTGGTTCCATGACGGAATTCATATTCATAAACAATACAAATTTTTTATTTATCCATGGGTTCACAAAAATTGATTTACAAGAGAAAACTCAATAAAATCAGACACCATGAATTGCATTTCAAAAAGTGATAATGTAACTTTTCAATGTTGTAAAACAAAGAATTGTCAGAATAAAATATTAGAGTTAACAACTGTCAAACTTGGTGCATAATAATCTGGTACTTATTCTATTGGTCTCTTTTGCCAATTGCTAAGTTACAGGGACATAAACACACCAACACCAGTTGTCAAGTGGTGGTGGGGGACAAAGACACACACAGATACACACACACACATATATCTGTATGTATGTATAACGAGTGTCTTTCAGGTTCCATCTACCAAAGCTACTCACAAGGCTTTGGTCAGTGCGAGGCTATAGTAGAAAATACTTGCCCAAGGTGCCATGCAGTGGGACTGAATCTGGAACCATGTGGTGGGGAAACAAGCATCTTACCACACAGCCATATATATGCAGTGAATCTGATTTTTTGGTGGATTCAAAAATGCATGATATTTAAATATAAAATTACATATATTTTAAATAACTGGTGACAATTTTTCCACTCTCAGTGTAATCCATTCTTACTACTGCCTGTGTATTATCCATGATGAAGCAACTGCCACATCCCTTTGCTTTTTGCTGTTATGTTCTTCTTTCAAATCTAATGGTAGACATATAAGACATCATGGATTTCACTACACCACCATCATGCAACATTTTCGTTTGTATAATATATCCTATACCCAAATATAAACCCTTCATTTTTGATGGGTACTATGCTAGTTAACTGTATATGCCTATTAGTTTTATATTCTTGTGAATTTATGACTGTGAAAATAATTGTACATAATACTTAGTCCCCATGGAAATATTGTTTGTTATTGTGAATAACATAATGAAAAAATAATTTGTAATTTGTACCAAAGATTAAAATAATCAAGTTGAAACTAGTCCCTCTTATCTTTGACAAATCTAATAAAATCAATCGAAGCTGACAATTGAGGTTGTACTACAATTATACATCTGGGGAATGATGTAGGAATTTACAGGGTATAATGTTTAAATCACTTGTAGCACGATAAATAACTTGTTCAATCCTGATTGAAGCAAGCAGCTTTAAGATCAATGTGTAGTTTGAATCTCATAAATTCAAATTTTGTAGTATCAGGCTCTGAATTAATTTTGAGTTCAAATATACAATTATAAATAAATATCTTCTTCCAGAGATGCTAAGACTTTAATTATATATATATATGTGTGTGTGTGTGTGTGTCCATCAAATATATACTAGAGAAAGTTTATAAGTTTCAGTAATATCATTGTAAGTTTTGGAAATTTTACTTTCTATATTATATCAAAATTACTGTGAGATATACATAAATAGCTTAAAAAAGATTATCAATTATGGAGAATCTGATAAAATTTACATCGAAATGTATTAAAAGGTTTATTTAGAAAACTAGGCTTCAGTAATTTATTCTGCATCCACTTGTTAGGAATTTATGATGTTTATGCTTATCCCATGAAATAAAGCTTAAAAAGAAAAGCATGAAAAAGATAATTCTTATGGTTTTAATCTTAAGATTAGCTGCTGCTTGTATTGCTATTTTTTTACATGATAGATTGAGACAAATATAAGTTTGAACAAACTATATATCTGTCATGCATTCCTCAATCAGGGGATTAAGATATACCTTATATGCGTACACATTTTTGACATTTAAACATTTCTCAAATTTTTTTTTTAATATATTGATTCATTCTAGTTAAAATAAAAAAATTGCATTTTGAGCAATTCATAATAAATATTTGTTTTATATTGATAGTTTAAAGTTATTTATATAAATTTTTGAAGTTAGCTTTCATTTATGCCTAATATATCTTTTTCATTATTGGAATTATACTTGTTAGAGTGAAGATTTATATTTGTGATTACTTTTATTAATTAAAAGGAGACCTAGTTTTACTTTTGTTAGAGATAAGCAGAATCCAGTTTTATAAACATTTTGTTTAAGATTATTGATTAAATTGTGTTTATATTAATTGTACTATAAATTTTATATTTACATTATTATATGAATTGATATAGCTTTTAGCTTCTGTCTTAGATAACTTTATTTTTGCTTTATTTATACAGATAGGTTGTGTGAGATACATTCAGCCATGTAGTGCCTTATGGAGGTTTAAATAATTTTGGTAACTTGGATACTATTCTTGGTTTGAATATTTATTTGGGATATAGTAGAAAAGCTTGCTCATTTATTTAATTTACAGTTTTTATAGCCATTCCACTTATTAATAGCTATTACATTTGTTGTTCATTTCCAAATATTAAACATTATCATTTGAAATATTCTGTCTATTCCCACCATAATATGACGAGACACTCCTAAACCAATTGTCAATGTTTGACTGTTGATAACAATATTTATTTTCTTAATGTCTGAGGGAAAAATACGTCATCTAGGACTTGAACAATAGAATGGTAAATTTTATAATTGAAACCAGAAGATATCAGTTTCAAATTCTTACCTCTGTACCACTTTAGTTGGTAATGGATGCATAATTAACTAAAAAAAAATATCTTGAAGGTATCCTTACGAGTTTCTGATAATGTACATTGGCAGAGAAGTTCTAAAAGATATTGCAATTAAAAAGTTTGCTCATGTTTGTGAAGTTTTTTTAATTCCTTAGTTGTTGAACTTCTTACTTGATCTGTGTCTGTTAAATGTTGTATTAGATTTTCTTAAAGCATATAATTCAACCTTATTCATTTAAAAATATACTTTCAATTTAACTTAATCTGATATTGTCATCTAAATGAGTTAAGTTTCTAAATTGTAAGATTCAGTCGTGACTTATTTTAATTATGAATAATGAGATGTTGATTAGGGTATGATAGAGAGGATTCTTTAGTGTTGCCATGGACAGGATGTCTCTAGTGCAGGTGTTACAAAATGCATCTTATGCACTCTTTAAAACAGTTGGCATTAGAAAGAGCAACTGGCCTTAAAAATGAAACATACAAGGTTTTCCTTGACTGATTTAGGAGGTAGTAATACTAAAAAAGAATTGAATCAGTTTTTGATGACATGTCCAAACCATGCCAGCATGAAGAAGCAAATGTAAAATATTTATCTTGATGACGCTTCTTGACTCTAACTGAAATTTTTTCACTAATGCTGTTGGAAAGACATGGATGCCCAAATTTTCTGTTTGAACTCATTACGTAGCATTAAGACTTCATGGATATTAGGACATACTTAAATATCAATTTAGGTTTTCTTTTTGTTTCAAAACACCAACCACTTTACAATATAGTGGATGCATTTTACTATAGCATCAGCACTTAGGTATGGCACTTGTCCCTAGCTAGACTAACAAATCCTGTCTGTCTTACCCTAGTCAGTAACTCAATATTTTTAATTGAAATAATGCATAACTAAATCTTGAAACTTGTTTAGATGACAATGAAAAGAATAACCCTTCAGCATTCAGATTACTCTGTCAAATATAAAGCTTATTCATTTGCCTTGTCTTGAATTGATCTGGCTGGTTTAAAGATAAAACAGGTAGAATATTTTGGCTGGATAAAGCCGGTTTAAATGCTAAAGGGTTAACATAAACTGAAAGTATTTTGTTAAATTATATATATAATATTTCACAGACACAGATCAGGTAAGAGATTCAACAACTGAAGAATATTTTATTACTAGATTCTCAACACCCACCCCCTATTTATTCATATTTTGTACTTTTTAAGAATTAATATTTGATGAATATTTTTTTATTGTAAATTCTTATATTTTATCTTATGAAATAAGTAACCCATCTCATCATGTATAGACATGTATCATGCTCTTGTTTTGCTACTCCACTTAAAATTAGTGATCATAAAACGTATACTGATAATAGAACTTTTCCCAATCTTTCTACCCCTTTTCTAGTTACAAGTGAAATATGACCATGCAAGAGCACTGCAACCTTAACTAAATTTAGGTTGAAATCTCTTTCTGATATTTCATGTATTCTTTGGCAAATAATATTCATAATTTGGTATTCATTCTTACTTTCTTTTGTCTCCCCCACCTTCCCCCTTCAAAGTGATATTACAGCATAATAATAAAGATGGTGATTTTAATACTTTGAAAATTTAACTTTGTAGAGCTGAAGAAAAATTGTTTATTTTCAGTGTTTCAATTTTTTTTCCATGGCTCTTTATCATCTGCTGACCTCGTTATCGTGTTGGATGCAAGTTAATACTTGTTGACTGTGGTTGTTGAATTTCATGAAATACTGCCCTTTGTGAACCACTCTTTCATGGACAAAAGGTTACGTTTGTGTATGTGTGTGTTGTGAGTACATAGTACACTCTAACCTCTCTCTCTCTCTCATACACACACACACACACACATGTATGTATGTTTATATATATATATGTATATATATATATGTATGTATGTTTATATATATATATATGTATGTATGTTTATATATATATATATGTATGTATGTTTATATATATATATATGTATGTTTATATATATATGTATGTATGTATGTTTTTATGTATATATATATGTATGTATGTTTTTATGTATATATATATATTATATATATATATATATATATATATACATATATATGTTTATATATATGTGTGTGTGTATGTATGTATGTTTTTATATATATATTTATTATATGTATATATATATATATATATGTGTGTGTGTATGTATGTTTATATATTTATATGTATACACACATATATATATATATATGTGTGTATGTTTATATATATATGTATGTGTGTGTATACATATATGTATACCTTT
Organism: Octopus sinensis; assembly: GCF_006345805.1. Taxonomy (NCBI): domain Eukaryota; kingdom Metazoa; phylum Mollusca; class Cephalopoda; order Octopoda; family Octopodidae; genus Octopus; species Octopus sinensis. The sequence continues at coordinate 168,221,767 of NC_042999.1, read as the reverse complement.
GTTTGATATTCAGACATATAATTATATAAATATTTACAAAAGGTCTATTACCTTTTTTCTTTCATGACATTAGTTTACTAAGGTTTAATTTCTTTTCTTTTCTTGGCTGAAAGTAAATTTATATCAGAATTATAATTTCAACTCTGATGAAAAGCAGATTTTGATGTCTGAAATAGAAAACTAAAATAACTCTCATTAGCAACCAATAGCTATAATGTTCTTACTAATCACAGGATTCTTTTCTACAATTTCATGATTTATTACTTACATATGCTATATTGATAATAATATAGTTACAGAGCAATGTGACAAGTTCTAGATGACCTGGGTCTACGGTTTAATTTTAATACTCACTTGGAGCCATTTGATTATACTAATGCTGCTAATACTCTTGAGAAAAAATAGAGGCACCATACAATCTTATTTCCTACTTTTATAATTCTGAGGCCTTGTATTTATAGTTGGTTTAGAATTGATTTCTGGAAGTAATTAAAAAAATACATCAGATTTCATTTGTATCCTGCAATTTCTCATTATTTACCTTCATTTCTTGTTGAAATGAATTCAAAATATTGTAAAACCACTCTAGTGAGAATTCTTATTTCCAAAACTGGAATAAACCTTCAGAATATCTTAAGTAATGGAGTGATTCTATCATTAAACAAACATCCTTATGCAGTCTTGCTATTTTTCCTAAATTGTCTTCTAATAATACTATATTGTTAAGTCATAGATCTAAATATTATACTGGGATTAATATTTGTTTGGATTAAATGAAACCACTTTATATTTTTTCCTACAAATGACATTTGCCTGAACTATTTTGCCTAATGTTTTCATGAAAATTTGTTAATGTTTAAAGTATTTTATATAAAAATTTTATATTGTTTTATTGTCATTATTTATTTCACTCTCTGTAAAATACCACTCAGGTTGTTCTATGTTATGAATAAAATATTTCTTCAGTATTAAGAATTATTTCCACTTAAGTATTTTTTATTATTCAATAAAGTATACCTTTTCCCCAATTACTTAGATGATTTCTTTTCATTTTTCTTTTTTTTTACAATAAATGATTTAACTCCCTTTTTCTTTTTTTTCTTTTTTTCTACATTTGAATTTTATATATTACTGAAATCTCTGCCATTTCAAGAACGGTTTTAGGTATTTCAAATAAATTAATAGTAATAAAATTTCTGAATAAGAAATTAGAAATGCAGACTATTATAAATAATGCTGTTTAACAAAATTTATTTATTTAATGTCTTTGGTCAGTAAGTGTTATTTCCTGTTTGCTTCTATTTAGAAATCAAAGGAAATGAGGACTATTCCCTTCAAATTTAGCTTTTGTTGACCTGGACATCAATGTTTTGAAACTGACCTATTTTCCATTACATCTCAGACAGATTCATCTCGGAGTTGCTGAAGCAGAAATATTGTTATAGCAAATATTCTGCTCAATACCACAGATTTGCTTGTCAGTTGCATGAGCTTAATCACTTGATCATGTTTCTGATCATGAGTAGCAGGAAGCATCATAGCCATGGGTTAAGAGGGATTCTTTGGTGTTTGAATAAATATTGTAACAAAAAGCAAAGTTTGAAGGAAACATTAGTCATTTTTCATACTTTCTAGAAGTAAGCAAATAGGAAATAACAGCTGCCATCCTAGGACAAAAATAATGTTACACAGTGTAATTAGTAGCCGATTCTTTTAGATTATTTAGGAAATTTTATTTATTTGCAAAGTAGCTTTGGTCTGAGATCATGTGTGTTGAAACTGAAATTGTTAAAGAGTTATTATAACCATGTAAAACACACACACACATGTACACCATTCTATTGATTTATATTTTACTTTGTAATAGTTTTATTATATTATAAAATAACTGGAATAGAATATTAGTGACTAGATTGTATTTGTATGATGGAAGATTTTGATACTTGAGTAAGAAACTGTTTTAGTATATGGGCAAATTGAAAGTACATAAAAATCTATTGGGAGGGGGACTGCTTTGCTGAGAAGAATAATGGATCTTTAATTTCACAAGTTCATTGGTAAAGAACTTATATTAAATTCCTGCTTTATTATTAAGGTTTCAAGTGTCTTCATATAGGTGTTTAGAGATTTCAACAACTGGTCTTTCAAATTTGGATGTAGGTTAACATAAGAATAAAGATACATTCACAGAAAGAGAAAATGGACCAATGAGAACAAGAGAAGACATGTGGGATAAAGAGTCACTCAAGAGGTCACAGGATGTGTGATGAAAGAGCTTTGACAAAGAAACAATTACAATAATAATGAAGCTGAAGTAAAGACCAAACATACAGTGCATGTGTTGAAATGGCAAAATATGACCATCCCCAAAAATGAATATAACTGTTTTATATTGCAATTGTTATTTTAGGACAGTACACAGAAATAGTACACTTTGTCATGTTTAGCTTGGAAGATAATCCTAAAAGGTACAAAAAGGGTATAGTTTCTGATAAGCTAAAGACAAAAGTAATTGATGTAACTATAAAAGCAGTTTCGTTATTTGGTTTGCAAGATTCTTTATGTGAGTTGGTGTGTTGAAGCATATTCTGTTGTGTCTGGGGAGAGTCATTCTCTTTTGCTGCCTTATAATTTAACACACTCAACAACTATTGAAAAGGTTGCAAAACACAATGAAAATTTTGGAAAAATAAATAAGTAAATGAATGGAAATTTTACCAGTGGGTGTGTATAAGACACTAAAAGAGAATGACCCTACCCAGACACAGCAGAATATGAAAGAAGTGCTTAGACACAATATTTAAAAAGTTATGTTTTTGTTTGAAATTAATGTAATTTGTTTCCATCCAAAATGGCCACAAGTGTGCTTGAGATTGTTGACATATATACTACCAACACTTAAAGTTGTTAAACTCAACCATATATATATATATATGAAAGAGAGAGAGAGAGAGGAAAAGAGGTGAAGCCCATCAAGTGGACAAGGTGTTGAACTACTGGCCAAAACACCTAATGTCCACACGATATACATGTTCAGTATACTATACATACAACATACTACATCATCATCATCGTTTAGCGTCCGTTTTCCATGCTAGCATGGGTTGGACGGTTCAACTGGGGTCTGTGAAGCCAGAAGGCTTCATCAGGCCCAGTCAGATCTGGCAGAGTTTCTACAGCTGGATGCCCTTCCTAACGCCAACCACTCCGTGAGTGTAGTGGGTGCTTTTTACGTGCCACCCGCACAGGTGCCAGACAGAGCTGGCAAATGGCCACGAACGGGCGGTGCTTTTTATGTGCCACCGGCACGGGGCCAGGCGAGGCTGGCAACGGACACGAACGGATGGTGCTTTTTACGTGCCACTACATATACAACAATATACTGTATACACAGTTGTTACACTTAACTAATAGATACATTAGCCCACTTTGCTGTTGATAGGTACCATGGGTAGAACATCTCACAGTCACATGTAGGGATGACACTATATAATTATTTTCTTACAAGTCCACAACTGGCAGGTGTAGGGTTTACTCTGTTGAATTGATCTCAGTATGTGACAGGTGATTCCTGAATGAACTTGAGGTAGAATTGACCTCAATGACATTTGAATTTTGTATGTGAAGCAGGGGTTTTCAAATTGTGTCACTGGTACTTTCTAGTTATGTCATGAAATTAATTTAAATCTCACCAGTTTTTAAGAGCACTTGGCTGTGAAGAATATTTAAGGTCTAACAACTCTGCCATTCAACACATGACTGGTGACATGTGATACAATATTTTCTTGCTAACAAAACTTAATGTATCCTGAAAAATGTTATTATTGCAATGTGTGTTGCCAATATGAAAAATTCAGAAAGTATGGTGTAGACAGATGAAAATAATGCTTTAAGGCAGGGGTTCTCAACCACCGGGCTGGGGACCAGTACTGGGTCATGGATCATTTACTACCAAGCTACACAAGAAGAATTTTTTAAAATTTGAGTTGTACTATATTGTTTGTTTGTTTGCATGCATGCATGCATGCATGCATGCATGCATGCATGTATGTATGTATGTATGTATGTATGTATGTATGTATGTATGCATGCATGCATGCATGCATGCATGTATGTATGTATGTATGTATGTATTACAATATAATATTAGTTTAAATAGATTGTGTGCAAGAGAGAAGACTGTGCTGGTTTGTTCATGTGATGTGGATGGATGTAGACAGATTCATAAAGATGTGCCAATCACTTAGAGTGGATAGGACTCGTGGAAGTAGGAGACCCAGGAAGACACTGAGCCCTATGGAGGAGATGACAAAGGACCAAGATATCTGGTGCCTTACTATACTTAAGAAGACCCAGCCTTCACAGCAGAATTGTTACTGCTGCTCCCCTGATGGCCTGCAAGAGCCCTGTGCTGGTGCCATGTAAAAAGCTCCCATACTGGTGCCACATTATAGCACCCATGCCAGCATCATGTAGCAGCACCCATGCCAGCATCATGTAGCAGCACCCATGCTGATGCCACCAAAAAGCACCCATGCAGGTACAATATAAAACCTCCAGCACATTCTGTAAAGTAATTGGCATGAGGAGGGCATCCAACCATAGAAACCAAACCAAAATAAACAATTGGAGCGTGGTGCAGCTCTCCAGCTTACCATCCAACCCAGGCCAGTATGGAAAAAGGACATTAAATGATAATGTAATAATTACATTTGCATTATATCTGCAATAATTGAATTATATATATTATGCCTTTTGTGTTTTGTTGTGTGTGACCTCCCAGTCTGCATAAAACTGGTCCATTGTGCAAACGAAGCAAGTTTTGTCAGCTTACAATGTTGAATTCAAATTCTTCATGAATATTGGTTTCAAATTATGGCATAAAGCCTGCACTTTTGGGGAGGCAAGTAGGTTGATTACATCAACAACAGTGCTTAACTGGTACTTTTCTCATCAACCCTGAAAGGATGAAAGGCAAAGTTGATCTCAGAGGAATTTGAACTCAGAACTTAAAAACAGATGAAATGCCACAAAACATTTTGCTTGGTGTGCAAACAATTCTGCCAGCTCGCTGCTTTAAATTCTCCATGAATGTTTTTAACAGAAGAATGAGTTCTTTCATTAGACTGACATATTGGAGATGAATATATCAAGATAAAATCTTCATATGGTGTCTATATTAAACTACGAGAGAAGAGGCAGCACTCATCACTTTTGCACTTCCCAGACTTGTAAGAATGATGCCAAGCCTAAACAGCTATATAAATCAATTTTATCCTGATGCTAACAGTAGGACTGGCATGGATGCTTCCTGCATGGACTGGCACAAGGGTACATGCAAAGCAAACACACCTTCAGCTGTGGATGGAGGGGGAGCATTAACAATTGTGATGTGGAGAATGGATCTTCTTAAATACAGCAAGGCTCCAGATATCTCAGTCCTTTGTTGTCTCCTTCATAAGGCTCAGTGTCCTGAGATCAGCCTTCAATACTTTGTCCTGGGTCTTCCATTTTGAGTGATCAGTACATTTTTATACAGCTATCTAAATCAACATGCATCACATGACCAAACCAACACAGTCTTCTATCTTGCATGCCACATCTAATTCCTCTTATACTCAACTTTCCTCGCAACACATTAGTGCTCTGTTACACATGAACACTGGCATTGCACATCCAGCAGAGCATATTACCATGTTGTATTGCTGTATACATGCATCTCCTTTCACTTGGAGAGACCTTTGGTTGCTAACAGAGGTAAAAGCTCTCTGGATTTTCTTCATCCTATTTTTATTTTATTGGCATCAGCATGGGTGCTGCTACATGATGCTGGCATGGGTGCTGCTACATGATGCTGGCATGGGTGCTGCTACATGATGCTGGCATGGGTGCTGCTACATGATGCTGGCATGGGTGCTGCTACATGATGCTGGCATGGGTGCTATAATGTGGCACCAGTATGGGAGCTTTTTACATGGCACCAGCACAGGGCTCTTGCAGGCCATCAGGGGAGCAGCAGTAACAATTCTGCTGTGAAGCTGGGTCTTCTTAAGTATAGCAAGGCACCAGATATCTTGGTCCTCCATAAGGCTCAGTGTCTTCCTGAGTCTCCTACTTCCACGAGTCCTATCCACTCTAAGTGATTGGCACATCTTTATGAATCTGTCTACATCCATCCACATCACATGGCATACATTCTCCTCCATATTGACATACTTTTTATACTATCAATATAACTCATATTTTTTTAACCCTAATTCCTAATAGTGTAGACTGATAATAAAAGGGTTTTCAATCAGGATCATATAGTCTTTTTCAACATCTTGAACGGTGTTATTCAATGTCCTTATTTCTTTGGATCATCAACTTCAGACAGAATTGTAGGGGTACTATTGTAGTATGCAGAGCATTTTAAAAACCTTGTGGAGCATGACCCTCTCCAGGTTTGTCCACAGCTAATTTCTGCCAGAAAAAAACACAAGAAATATAGAAAATAGAGAGAAGAATCAACTTCAGTGATAGACTGGTTCTTTATTTATTTCTCCTGAAAGAAGAAAGGCAAAGCAGGCCTCAGCAGGAATTGAATGCACAGAGCCAGAGCAAATACTGCCAAGCATTATATTTCACATTCTAATGAACCTGCCAACTTAATTGTTCAATATATGCATCTTTTATTTAAGAGAGTAGAGTGAAATTTGAGGGAGATTTGGTTGCTATTTCTCACAAGTTAAGCGACCATGTTCAGGCTCTTTCATTGGTTGACATGTATATTTTAGTCTAATGTATTATATGGGAAGGCGAGGCTAATAACTTAAGAATTATTTTTGACTTTGTGTTTGGATTACTGAAATGTTAATGGTAAATCATGAGAGACATGAGGAATTTGGGTGGTGGATTCTCTGTCAGTCTTGAAGATGAATTTTCTGTTGTTTGACTATTTGAATTCATTCTTCTGTCATATTCACATAAGCAGCTGAGCATTCAGTGTCCTACACACATGTAGAATATTGAATATTCTTTACACAATTCTCAGACACAATTGGTATAATAGTGTAACAAGATTAGAACTTTCAAAGCCAGGTCCTTTGATTACTATTTCATTCTGGTAGACCTCCATATCTATTCAATATTTAAAAACTAGTTTTACAGATATTTCTTTCAAAATTCATATTTTTCATTTTTCATGTTTGCTTGTGCAAGTTTGCAATAGAACTCTGTGTGTGTGTATATGTTTGTGTGACTGGAAATATATGTGTGCGTGTGTATATGTTTGTGTGACTGGAAATATATGTGTGCGTGTGTATGTTTGTGTGACTGGAAATATATGTGTGTGTGTGTATATGTTTGTGTGACTGGAAATATATGTGTGCGTGTGTATGTTTGTGTGACTGGAAATATATGTGTGTGTGTGTATATGTTTGTGTGACTGGAAATATATGTGTGTGTGTGTATATGTTTGTGTGACTGGAAATATATGTGTGTGTATATGTTTGTGTGACTGGAAATATATGTGTGTGTGTGTATATGTTTGTGTGACTGGAAATATATGTGTGCGTGTGTATGTTTGTGTGTGACTGGAAATATATGGTGTGTATATGTTTGTGTGACTGGAAATATATGTGTGTGTATATGTTGTGTGATGGAAATATATGTGTGTGTGTGTATATGTTGTGTGATGGAAATATATGTGTGCGTGTGTTGTTTGTGTGACTGGAAATATAGTGTGTGTATATGTTTGTGGACTGGAAATATATGTGTGCGTGTGTATGTTTGTGTGACTGGAAATATGTGTGTGTATATGTTTTGTGACTGGAAATATATGTGTGTGTGTGTATATGTTTGTGTGACTGGAAATATGTGTGTGTGTGTGTATATGTTGTGTGACTGGAAATATGTGTGTGTGTGTGTATATGTTTGTGTGACTGGAAATATATGTGTTGTGTGTGTGTATATGTTTGTGTGACTGGAAATATATGTGTGTGTGTGTGTATATGTTTGTGTGACTGGAAATATATGTGTGTGTGTGTGTATATGTTTGTGTGACTGGAAATATATGTGTGTGTGTGTGTATATGTTTGTGTGACTGGAAATATATGTGTGTGTATGTGTGTGTAAATTTTTGTGTGACTGGAAACATGTTGAAGTATGCAAAGCCTGAGAGGAGAAAGAAACCCGGCCGTTTCTTGCAATAAATACGTCTAAAGCAAAATTTTTTTCATGGACCCTTAAAATACTACTATGGATCCCAATTTACTATTTTGCTTGTTTGGACCCCACTAAATTCTTATATGGACCCCAGTTAAGAACCACTAATCAAGAGTGAAAGAAAGGGATAAAAACAAAAGAAAGGGATAAAAGCAAGAACCCCAGTACTTGACTGGAACTTCATCAACCTCAGGAATTGAACTCAGTGCAGAAAACTGGAACAAATACCATATTCTGTTCAATGCTCTGATGCAGTGGTTCTGAAACTGACTGATTCCAACAACCACTTTATTAATGATTTGATAAAATAGAATATGCATTCATATAATTGTTCTTTCTTTGCTTAGTGTTAGACAAGGTAAAAAAAGTTTAAACCTATTTCTATTTTACTAAATGTGACATATTCTTTGTTCTTTTTCAATTACTTACAGAGTACTACCTCTTAGGGAAGCCTAACCCTTCTACTAAAATATACTATTCTAATGATTCTGCTAAAATGGTTCCTTAATGCTTTCATTACTATATTTCCATTAAAATACATTGTTTTTGATTCAATTAATTTTTAAAATATTGGAGAATTTAATAAAATAATTTTTATATAATTATTCTGGTGTTTGAAAAATCAACATGAGATTTTGATGGAAAGTTTTGATTAAATCAGTTAAAAACAAGAAATTTGTATCACAGAACCAGAGTGATCTCAGACAGGCTAGTAGCACAAGGGTAAAGTGTTTAGAAGTACAAATCATGATATTATTAACTAAATATGAGCTACTGGTATATTTTTAACTGTCAAAATTTATTTTACATTTTCTGCAGTTTTTCGATGATGATGAAACAATACTCAAGTTTACTGCAACCCTTTAGTGATCATAATTAAGTAAAATATAATGTCAATGTATATTAATTAATTCGGAAATTAATCAAGAATTTGATAGGATTTATTTAGCAAAATCACATTTTTCATCATTAATCAGGAGTTTGGATTAAATCATCATTAATCAGGTGCTTGAATCATAAGTTAACAAAAAATTCTTACATAAAATTATGATGAAAGGTTTGAATTGAAATATTATTGCTTTAAAATACATTTTGTATGACAACATGGTTCCAGGTTCGGCCCCACTGCGTGGCATCTTGGGCAAGTGTCTTCTGCTATAGCCCTGGGCCAACCAAAGCCTTGTGAGTGGATTTGGTAGACGGAAACTGAAAGAAGCCTGTCGTATATATGTATATAAATATATGTGTGTGTATGTGTGTGTGTGTATATGTTTGTGTGTCTGCGTGCCCCCAACATCGCTTGACAATCGATGCTGGTGTGTTTACATCCCCGTAACTTAGCAGTTCAGCAAAAGAGACTGAGAGAATAAGTACTAGGCTTACAAAGGATAATTCCTGGGGTCGATTTGCTCGACTAAAGGAGGTGCTCCAGCATGGCTTCAGTCAAATGACTGAAACAAGTAAAAGAGAGTAACCAGAACCAGAACTCTTAATACCAATCCTCCTGAAAGGATTAGGATTAAAAGGATTAATTCAGCTGATTTTGTCTTAGTTCTCAAGGCATGGCAGTTGTCATCATTGTCGTCAGATGCTTGCCCAAAGTGACATGCAATAAGATGAAACCTGAAACTGTCATTATGTCACCCTTGTTGACTGGTCATATTTTGCCATTTCAACACATGCACTGTATGTTTGGTCTTTACTTCAGCTTCATTATTATTGTAATTGTTTCTTTGTCAAAGCTCTTTCATCACACATCCTGTGACCTCTTGAGTGACTCTTTATCCCACATGTCTTCTCTTGTTCTCATTGATCCATTTTTTTTGCTTTTAGTCTTCTGTGAAATACTTAAAATGTAACCTTTCTTGGAAACAGGTGAAAGTGGGCAACAAACAGGGCATCCAGCCATTGAATATCTGCCCCACCAAGTATAGAAAGGTGGATTTTAAATAATGATGATAGTGATGAGGATGAATATATGGGATAAAGAGAGTCTGCCAAATGTCGACCCAACAGAGAGTCTCCATGTGGCCAAGCCTGTGCTCCCCACCCAAATCAGTTTTTACAATGACTTTTCATAATGGCAGTGAAAAAATGCTTGAAGTAATCATCATCATCATCATCATCATTTAACATCCATTTTTCTTGTTGGCATGGGTTGCATGGTTTGACAGGAGGTGGCAAGGCCCAAGGATTAAACTAAGCTCTACTGTCTGCTTTGGCATGGTTTCTATAGCTGAATGCCCTTCCTAATGTGAGTCAGTTTACAGAGTATACTGGTGTCTTTTTATGTGGCTCCAGCACCAGTGAGGTCACCAAGTAACTTGCAAAACAAAAACCCCTCTGCTGAGAGAGGTGGTGTGGTATTGAGGGAGGTGTCTTTGTGCTGGGTGATGAGAGGTTTAGTTTTTGTTGACAATATGTCAGCCAATGAAGGAGCCTAAACATGGTCGCTTAACTTGTGAGAAATAGCAACCAAATCTCCCTCAAATTTCACTCTACTCTCTTAAATAAAAGATGCATATATTGAACAATTAAGTTGGCAGGTTCATTAGAATGTGAAATATAATGCTTGACAGTATTTGCTCTGGCTCTGTGCATTCAATTCCTGCTGAGGCCTGCTTTGCCTTTCTTCTTTCAGGAGAAATAAATAAAGAACCAGTCTAGCACTGAAGTTGATTCTTCTCTCTATTTTCTATGATGGAAGGACAGAAACAAGTATCTTGCTGTAGATACTCCAGATTACTCCAGTTGGCGAGAAGAGAGAGAGAGAGAGAGAGAGAGAGAGGAGAAAGAGAAAAGATGGTGATGATGTTTTAGAGCAGAAGTGTTATTATAAATAGCAAATAAATACCTTTGCTTTGTCTATTTTATTCATAGGTACACCAATATTAACTTACCAGCTACATTTAAGTCCCATGCAAACTGGTTTAAGTAATCAACCATCCACCAAACCACATATTTATCATAAAATAAGTAACAATAACAAACAAAGATAATTTTAGTATTGCAAACTCCTCTCTTACAGAATCAAGCATCTTGTCTAATTCAAAAGAAATCAATACATCCTTCACATTTTCTTTACATATTGTCAACAAAAACTAGAGTGTCAGACAGAAAAAAAAACATCCGTATTGATTGCTCTATATAAGTAATTTGGTGCAAAATTGTTGGCAATGATGATGGCTAGTAATATGTAAATAACACAAGGCCAGAAAGTTGACAGCATGTGAGAGTGGGTGGATGGATGTTTGGTCAGTGGGAATTTCTGTTGCTAAGTTTCCACTTCCTTTCCCCGCAACAACTAGCAACAATTTTGCAGGTGATAATTCACAGGTAATTTCTAATTTAACTTTTGTTTTACATTGAAAGAAACACTAGATTTTTTTATTCAGCTTTGTATAAATATTTATAGATTTACATTTATTTTAAATGATCATTTCATATGATTTTAAATGATTATAGTTATGAAATATTTGTAGCTAGAAAACATAATTCAACTCTCAAGTGAAAGAATATTATTATAGACACCATGATACAAGCCAGTAACAACACAATTACATCATTTCATTTCCTCACAAATTATCACACGAATCCCCCACATACACACACACACACTCACATATTTATTGTTACGGAATGAAATTACTAGCCATTGTGAGGTATTGAATTTTTCAATAACACCCCCATCCTCCTCCAAAATTGTTACTCTATGGTTATATTGAGTTCTCTCCAAGTCAGCTATACATAGAACACTATATTTAGGCTTATATGTATATGTGTGTGACTGGCATTGAGCCAAAATAGGAAAGGTATACAATGCATCATCATCATCGTTTAGCGTCCGCTTTCCATGCTGGCATGGGTTGGACGGTTCAACTGAGGTCTGGGAAGCCAGAAGGCTGCACCAGGCTCAGTCTGATCAGGCAATGTTTCTATGGCTGGATGCCCTTCCTAATGCTAACCACTCCGTGAGTGTAGTGGATGATTTTTACGTGCCACCGGCACGAGGCCAGTCGGAGCAGAACTGGCAACGGCCACGTTTGGATGGTTTTCTCACGTGCCACCAGCACTGGTTTCTCAGCTACAATTTCCATTGATGTTGATTGATTTCGATTTTCAGTTGCCTCAGCAGGTCTTCACAAGTAGAGTTTTGTGTCCCCAGAAGGAAAGGTATGCATAAGTGGACTGGCACATCCCGGGTTGTGGTCTCACTTGTCCTGCCGGGTCTTCTCGCGCACAGCACACTTCCAAAGTCTCGGTCTCTAGTCATTTCCTCAGTGAGACCTAAAGTTCGAAGGTCGTGCTTCACCACCTTGTCCCAGGTTTTCCTGGGTCTGCCTCTTCCACAGGTTCCCTCAACTGCTAGGGTGTGGCACTTTTTCACACAACTATCTTCATCCATTCTCGCCACATGACCATACCAGCGCAAACATCTCTCTTGCACACCACAACTGATGCTTCTTAGGTATATATATTTATGTATGTATGTATACATGCATATATGTTTGTATAAATGTGTGTGTGAATGTATATGTATATATCTCTTTTACTCTTTTATTAGTTTCAGTTATTTGACTGGAGCATCGCCTTTAGTCGAGCAAATTGACCCTGGGACTTATTCTTTTGTAAGCCCAGTACTTATTCTATCGGTTTCTTTTTGCCAGACCGCTAAGTGAAGGGGACGTAAACACACCAGCATCGGTTGTCAAGCAATGCTAGGGGGACAAACACAGACACACAAACATATACACACACATACATATATATATATATATATACATATATACGACAGGCTTCTTTCAGTTTCCGTCTACCAAATCCACTCACAAGGCATTGGTCGGCCCGGGGCTATAGCAGAAGACACTTGCCCAAGGTGCCACGCAGTGGGACTGAACCCGGAACCATGTGGTTGGTAAGCAAGCTACTTACCACACAGCCACTCCTGTGCCTATATATATATATATATATTATATATATATATATATATATATATATATATATATACATATATACATTACATATATATATATTATATTACCAGAATATATATATATGTATATGTGTGTTTGTGTGTCTGTGTTTGTCCCCCTAGCATTGCTGGTGTGTTTACGTCCCCGTCACTTAGCGGTTCGGCAAAATAGACCGATGGAATAAGTACTGGGCTTACAAAGAATAAGTCCCGGAGTCGATTTGCTCGACTAAGGGCGGTGCTCCAGCATGGCCGCAGTCAAATGACTAAAACAAGTAAAAGAGAAAAGTGTAAAGATATATATATATATATATTTATATATATATATATGCCAAAAGAGAAGCTAGGAGACAGGTTTATTTAGCCAGAGGGGAAGCAGATAAGAAAAAATTTGCCAATGTTCTGCGCCGTGAGGACCAAAGACTGGAGGTGTTTTGTGTTACAAGACAGTGTGTGAGAGAGAATCGTGATGTGGTAGGAGAGAAGTGTGTTCGCATGGAAGATGGTTCACTTGCGCTAAATGAGGATGCAAAGAGAGAGGTTTTGAGATGCCACTATGAAAGGTTGCTGAATAAAGAAAATGAATGGGATAAAGAGAGTCTGCCGAATGTCAACCCAACAGAGGGACCAGCTATCTGAGTTGATAGTTCCTTGGTAGTTAAGTCAATTAGAAGCATGAAGACAGGGAAAGCCCCAGGCCCATCAGGAATCACTGCAGAGATGCTCAAAATATCTGGTAGTGTCGGCTATAGCCTAGTCACCCGTATAGTTAATCAGGTAATACACAAAGGAGTCATACCCAATGACTGGTGTAGCAGCATAATAGTCAACTGCTACAAAGGTAAAGGTGACGCCCTAGATACAAATAACTACAGAGGCATCAAGCCGTTGGATCAGGTGATGAAGGTTACGGAGAGGGTCATAGCCCAACTAATTAGAGACAGAGTCAGTTTAGATGAGATGCAGTTTGGGTTCATGCCAGGGAAAAGCACCACTGATGCTATATTTCTGGTAAGACAGCTGCAGGAGAAATACCTAGCCAAAGATAAACCTCTGTACCTGGCTTTCGTTGACATGGAGAAAGCCTTTGACAGGGTCCCCCGATCCCTTATCTGGTGGTCAATGAGGAAACTAGGGATAGATGAATGGTTAGTGAGAGCTGTGCGAGCCATGTATAGAGACGCTGCTAGTAAGGTGAGGGTTGGCAACGAGTACAGTGAAGAATTCCGGGTAGAGGTTGGGGTCCACCAAGGTTCAGTCCTCAGTCCCCTCCTATTTATCATAGTCCTCCAGGCAATAACGGAGGAATTCAAGACAGGATGCACTTGGGAGCTCCTCTATGCTGATAACCTTGCTCTAATTGCTGAGTCGCTATCAGAACTGGAGGAGAAGTTTCAGGTGTGGAAACAAGGATTAGAATCGAAGGGCCTCAGAGTCAATCTAGCTAAAACCAAA